>NW_027192661.1:3000000-3200000 GCF_949987515.2 Delphinus delphis
CCCGTCCCCTAACCCTAACCCTAGCCAGAACCCTAACCCTAACCCTTACCCGAAGCCTGACCCTCACCCGTCCCCTAATCCTAACCCGTACGCTAACACTAACACTCGCCCTCACACGCACGCTCCCCCTAAATCGTTGCCATACCCTCACCTGGACCCTAAACCGTCCCCGTCCCCTAACCCTAACCCTAGCCCGAACCCTAACCCTAACCCTTCCCTGAAGCCTGACCCTCATCCGTCCTCTAAACCTAACACGTACGCTAACACTAACCCGCGCCCTCACACACACGGTCCCCCAAAAGTGTTGCCGTACCCTCACCTGGACCCTAAACCGTCCCTGTCCCGTAACCCTAACCCTAGCCCGAACCCTAACCCTAACCCTTCCCCGAAGCCTGACCCTCACCCGTCCCCTAATCCTAACCCGTACGCTAACACTAACCCGCGCCCTCACACGCACGCTCCCCCTAAAGCGTTGCCGTACCCTCACCTGGACCCTAAACCGTCCCCGTCCCCTAACCCAAACCCTAGCCCGAACCCTAACCCTAACCCTTCCCCGAAGCCTGACCCTCACCTGTCCCCTAATCCTAACCCGTACGCTAACACTAACCCGCGCCCTCACACGCACGCTCCCCCTAAAGCGTTGCCGTACCCTCACCTGGACCCTCAACCGTCCCCGTCCCCTAACCCTAACCCTAGCCCGAACCCTAACCCTAAACCTTCCCCGAAGCCTGACGATCACCCGTCCCCTAATCCTAACCCGTACGCTAACACTAACCCGCGCCCTCACACGCACGCTCCCCCTAAAGCGTTGCCGTACCCTCACCTGGACCCTAAACCGTCCCCGTCCCCTAACCCTAACCCTAGCCCGAACCCTAACCCTAACCCTTCCCCGAAGCCTGACCCTCACTCGTCCCCTAATCCTAAACCGTACGCTAACACTAACCCGCGCCCTCACACGCACGCTCCACCTAAAGCGTTGCCGTACCCTCACCTGAAACCTAAACCGTCCCCGTCCCCTAAACCTAACCCTAGCCCGAACCCTAACCCTAACCCTTCCCCGAAGCCTGACCCTCACCCGTCCCTTAATCCTGACCCGTACGCTAACAGTAACCCGCGCCCTCACACGCACGCTCCCCCTAAAGCGTTGCCGTACCCTCACCTGGACCCTAAACCGTCCCCTTCCCCTAACCCTAGCCCTAGCCCGAACCCTAACCCTAACCCTTCCCCGAAGCCTGACCCTCACCCGTCCTCTAATCCTAAACCGTACGCTAACACTGACCCGCGCCCTCACACGCACACTCCCCCTAAAGCGTTGCCGTACCCTCACCTGGACCCTAAACCGTCACCGTCCCCTAACCCTAACCCTAGCCCGAACCCTAACCCTAACCCTTCCCTGAAGCCTGACCCTCACCCGTCCCCTAATCCTAACCCGTACGCTAACAATAACCCGCGCCCTCACACGCACGCTCCACCTAAAGCGTTGCCGTACCCTCACCTGGACCCTAAACCGTCCCCGTCCCCTAACCCTAACCCTAGCCCGAACCCTAACCCTAACCCTTCCCCGAAGCATGACCCTCACCCGTCCCCTAATCCTAACCCGTACGCTAACACTAACCCGCGCCCTCACACGCACGCTCCCCCTAAAGCGTTGCCGTACACTCACCTGGACCCTAAACCGTCCCCGTCCCCTAAACCTAACCCCAGCCCAAACCCTAACCCTAACCCTTCCCCGAAGCCTGACCCTCACCCGTCCCCTAATCCTAACCCGTACGCTAACACTAACCCACGCCCTCACACGCACGCTCCCCCTAAAGCGTTGCTGTACCCTCACCTGGACCCTAAACCGTCCCTGTCCCGTAACCCTAACCCTAGCCCGAACCCTAACCCTAACCCTTCCCCGAAGCCTGACACTCACCCGTCCCCTAATCCTAACCAGCACGCTAACACTAACCCGCGCCCTCACACGCACGCTTCCCCTAAAGCGTTGCCGTACCCTCACCTGGACCCTAAACCGTCCCCGTCCCCTAACCCTAACCCTAGCCCGAACCCTAACCCTAACCCTTCCCCGAAGCCTGACCCTCACCCGTCCCCTAATCCTAACCCGTACGCTAACGCTACCCCGCGCCCTCACACGCACGGTCCCCCTAAATCGTTGCCGTACCCTCACCTGGACCCTAAACCGTCCCCGTCCCCTAACCCTAACCCTAGCCCGAACCCTGTCTTTAACCCTTCCCCGAAGCATGACCGTCACCCGTCCCCTAATCCTAAGCCATACGCTAACACTAACCCGCGCCCTCACACACACGCTCCCCCTAAAGCGTTGCCGTACCCTCACCTGGACCCTAAACCGTCCCCGTCCGCTAACCCTAACCCTAGCCCGAACCCTAACCCTAACCCTTCCCCGAAGCCTGACCCTCACCCGTCCCCTAATCCTAACCCGTACGCTTACACTAACCCGCGCCCTCACACGCACGCTCTCCCTAAAGCGTTGCCGTACCCTCACCTGGACCCTAAACCGTCCCCGTCCCCTAACCCTAACCCTAGCCCGAACCCTAACCCTAACCCTTCCCCGAAGCCTGACCCTCACCCGTCCCCTAATCCTAACCCGTACGCTAACACTAACCCGCGCCCTCACACACACGCTCCCCCTAAAGCGTTGCCCTACACTCACCTGGACCCTAAACCGTCCCCGTCCCCTAACCCTAACCATAGCCCTAACCCTAACCCTAACCCTTCCCCAAATCCTGACCCTCACACGTCCCCTAATCCTAACCCGTACACTAACACTAACCCGCGCCCTCTCACGCACGCTCCCCCTAAAGCGTTGCCGTACCCTCACCTGGACCCTAAACCGTCCCCGTCCCCTAACCCTAACCCTAGCCCGAACCCTAACCCTAACCCTTCCCCGAGTCTGACCCTCACCCGTCCCCTAATCCTAACCCGTATGCTAACACTAACACGCGCCCTCACACGCACGCTCCCCCAAAAGCGTTGCCGTACCCTCACCTGGACCCTAAACCGTCCCCGTCCCCTAACCCTAACCCTAGCCCGAACCCTAACCCTAACCCTTCCCCGAAACCTGACACTCACACGTCCCCTAATCCTAACCCGTACGCTAACACTAACCCACGCCCTCACACGCACGCTCCCCCTAAAGCGTTGCCGTACCCTCACCTGGACCCTAAACCGTCCCTGTCCCCTAACCCTAACCCTAGCCCAAACCCTAACCCTAACCCTTCCCCAAAGCCTGACCCTCACTCGTCCCCTAATCCTAACCCATACGCTAACACTAAGCAAAGCCCTCTCACGCACGCTCCCCATAAAACGTTGCCGTACCCTCACCTGGACCCTAAACCATCCCCGTCCCCTAACCCTAACCCTAGCCCGAACCCTAACCCTAACACTTCCCCGAAGCCTGACCCTCACCCGTCCCCTAATCCTAACCCGTACGCTAACACTAACCCTCGCCCTCACACGCACGCTCCCCCTAAAGCGTTGCCGTACCCTCACCTGGACCCTAAACCGTCCCCGTCCCCTAACCCTAACCCTAGCCGAACCCTAACCCTAACCCTTCCCCGAAGCCTGACCTTCAACCGTCCCCTACTCCTAACCCGTACGCTAACACTAACCCACGCCCTCACACACACGCTCTCCCTAAAGCATTGCCGAACCCTCACCTGGACCCTAAACCGTCCCTGTCCCGTAACCCTAACCCTAGCCCGAACCATAACCCTAACCCTTCCCCGAAGCCTGACCCTCACCCGTCCCCTAATCCTAACCCGTACGCTAACACTAACCCGCGCCCTCACACGCACGTTCCCCATAAAGCGTTGCCGTACCCTCATCTGGACCCTAAACCATCCCCGTCCCCTAACCCTAACCCTAACCCTTCCCCGAAGCCTGACCCTCACTCGTCCCCTAATCCTAAACCGTACGCTAACACTAACCCGCGCCCTCACACGCACGCTCCACCTAAAGCGTTGCCGTACCCTCACCTGAAACCTAAACCGTCCCCGTCCCCTAAACCTAACCCTAGCCCGAACCCTAACCCTAACCCTTCCCCGAAGCCTGACCCTCACCCGTCCCTTAATCCTGACCCGTACGCTAACAGTAACCCGCGCCCTCACACGCACGCTCCCCCTAAAGCGTTGCCGTACCCTCACCTGGACCCTAAACCGTCCCCTTCCCCTAACCCTAGCCCTAGCCCGAACCCTAACCCTAACCCTTCCCCGAAGCCTGACCCTCACCCGTCCCCTAATCCTAACCCGTACGCTAACACTGACCCGCGCCCTCACACGCACACTCCCCCTAAAGCGTTGCCGTACCCTCACCTGGACCCTAAACCGTCACCGTCCCCTAACCCTAACCCTAGCCCGAACCCTAACCCTAACCCTTCCCTGAAGCCTGACCCTCACCCGTCCCCTAATCCTAACCCGTACGCTAACAATAACCCGCGCCCTCACACGCACGCTCCACCTAAAGCGTTGCCGTACCCTCACCTGGACCCTAAACCGTCCCCGTCCCCTAACCCTAACCCTAGCCCGAACCCTAACCCTAACCCTTCCCCGAAGCATGACCCTCACCCGTCCCCTAATCCTAACCCGTACGCTAACACTAACCCGCGCCCTCACACACACGCTCCCCCTAAAGCGTTGCCGTACACTCACCTGGACCCTAAACCGTCCCCGTCCCCTAAACCTAACCCCAGCCCAAAACCTAACCCTAACCCTTCCCCGAAGCCTGACCCTCACCCGTCCCCTAATCCTAACCCGTACGCTAACACTAACCCACGCCCTCACACGCACGCTCCCCCTAAAGCGTTGCTGTACCCTCACCTGGACCCTAAACCGTCCCTGTCCCGTAACCCTAACCCTAGCCCGAACCCTAACCCTAACCCTTCCCCGAAGCCTGACACTCACCCGTCCCCTAATCCTAACCAGCACGCTAACACTAACCCGCGCCCTCACACGCACGCTTCCCCTAAAGCGTTGCCGTACCCTCACCTGGACCCTAAACCGTCCCCGTCCCCTAACCCTAACCCTAGCCCGAACCCTAACCCTAACCCTTCCCCGAAGCCTGACCCTCACCCGTCCCCTAATCCTAACCCGTACGCTAACGCTACCCCGCGCCCTCACACGCACGGTCCCCCTAAATCGTTGCCGTACCCTCACCTGGACCCTAAACCGTCCCCGTCCCCTAACCCTAACCCTAGCCCGAACCCTGTCTTTAACCCTTCCCCGAAGCATGACCGTCACCCGTCCCCTAATCCTAAGCCATACGCTAACACTAACCCGCGCCCTCACACACACGCTCCTCCTAAAGCGTTGCCGTACCCTCACCTGGACCCTAAACCGTCCCCGTCCGCTAACCCTAACCCTAGCCCGAACCCTAACCCTAACCCTTCCCCGAAGCCTGACCCTCACCCGTCCCCTAATCCTAACCCGTACGCTTACACTAACCCGCGCCCTCACACGCACGCTCTCCCTAAAGCGTTGCCGTACCCTCACCTGGATCCTAAACCGTCCCCGTCCCCTAACCCTAACCCTAGCCCGAACCCTAACCCTAACCCTTCCCCGAAGCCTGACCCTCACCCGTCCCCTAATCCTAACCCGTACGCTAACACTAACCCGCGCCCTCACACGCACGCTCCCCCTAAAGAGTTGCCCTACACTCACCTGGACCCTAAACCGTCCCCGTCCCCTAACCCTAACCATAGCCCTAACCCTAACCCTAACCCTTCCCCAAATCCTGACCCTCACACGTCCCCTAATCCTAACCCGTACACTAACACTAACCCGCGCCCTCTCACGCACGCTCCCCCTAAAGCGTTGCCGTACCCTCACCTGGACCCTAAACCGTCCCCGTCCCCTAACCCTAACCCTAGCCCGAACCCTAACCCTAACCCTTCCCCGAGCCTGACCCTCACCCGTCCCCTAATCCTAACCCGTATGCTAACACTAACCCGCGCCCTCACACGCACGCTCCCCCTAAAGCGTTGCCGTACCCTCACCTGGACCCTAAACCGTCCCCGTCCCCTAACCCTAACCCTAGCCCGAACCCTAACCCTAACCCTTCCCCGAAACCTGACACTCACACGTCCCCTAATCCTAACCCGTACGCTAACACTAACCCACGCCCTCACACGCACGCTCCCCCTAAAGCGTTGCCGTACCCTCACCTGGACCCTAAACCGTCCCTGTCCCCTAACCCTAACCCTAGCCCAAACCCTAACCCTAACCCTTCCCCAAAGCCTGACCCTCACTCGTCCCCTAATCCTAACCCATACGCTAACACTAAGCAAAGCCCTCTCACGCACGCTCCCCATAAAACGTTGCCGTACCCTCACCTGGACCCTAAACCATCCCCGTCCCCTAACCCTAACCCTAGCCCGAACCCTAACCCTAACACTTCCCCGAAGCCTGACCCTCACCCGTCCCCTAATCCTAACCCGTACGCTAACACTAACCCTCGCCCTCACACGCACGCTCCCCCTAAAGCGTTGCCGTACCCTCACCTGGACCCTAAACCGTCCCCGTCCCCTAACCCTAACCCTAGCCGAACCCTAACCCTAACCCTTCCCCGAAGCCTGACCTTCAACCGTCCCCTACTCCTAACCCGTACGCTAACACTAACCCACGCCCTCACACACACGCTCTCCCTAAAGCATTGCCGAACCCTCACCTGGACCCTAAACCGTCCCTGTCCCGTAACCCTAACCCTAGCCCGAACCATAACCCTAACCCTTCCCCGAAGCCTGACCCTCACCCGTCCCCTAATCCTAACCCGTACGCTAACACTAACCCGCGCCCTCACACGCACGTTCCCCATAAAGCGTTGCCGTACCCTCATCTGGACCCTAAACCATCCCCGTCCCCTAACCCTAACCCTAACCCTTCCCCGAAGCCTGACCCTCACACGTCTCCTAATCCTAACCCGTACGCTAACACTAAGCCACGCCCTCACACGCACGCTCCCCCTAAAACGTTGCCGTACCCTCACCTGGAACCTAAACCGTCCCCGTCCCCTAACCCTAAACCTAGCCCGAACCCTAACCCTAACCCTTCCCCGAAGCCTGACCCTCACCCGTCCCCTAATCCTAACCCGTACGCTAACACTAACCCGCGCCCTCCCATGCACGCTCCCCCTAAAGCTTTGCTGTACCCTCACCTGGACCCTAAACCGTCCCTGTCCCGTAACCCTAACCCTAGCCCGAACACTAACCCTAACCCTTCCCTGAAGCCTGACCCTCACCCATCCCCTAATCCTAACCAGCACGCTAACACTAACCCGCGCCCTCACACGCACGCTTCCCCTAAAGCGTTGCCATACCCTCACCTGGACCCTAAACTGTCCCCGTCCCCTAACCCTAACCCTAGCCCGAACCCTAACCCTAACCCTTCCCCGAAGCCTGACCCTCACCCGTCCCCTAATCCTAACCCGTACGCTAACACTACCCCGCGCCCTCACACGCACGGTCCCCCTAAAGCGTTGCCGTACCCTCACCTGGACCCTAAACCGTCCCCATCCCCTAACCCTAACCCTAGCCCGAACCCTGTCTTTAACCCTTCCCCGAAGCCTGACCCTCACCCGTCTCCTAATCCTAACCCGTACGCTAACACTAAGCCACGCCCTCACACGCACGCTCCCCCTAAAACGTTGCCGTACCCTCACCTGGACCCTAAACCGTCCCCGTCCCCTAACCCTAACCCTAGCCTGAATCCTAACCCTAACACTTACCCGAAGCCTGACCGTCCCCCGTCCCCTAATCCTAACCCGTACGCTAACACTAACCGTCACCCTCACACGCACGCTCCCCCTAAAGCGTTGCCGTACCCTCACCTGGACCCTAAACCGTCCCCGTCCCCTAACCCTAACCCTAGCCCGAACCCTAACCCTAACCCTTCCCTGAAGCCTGACCCTCAACCGTCCCCTACTCCTAACCCGTACGCTAACACTAACCCGCGCCCTCACACGCACTGTCCCCCTAAAGCGTTGCCGTACCCTCACCTGGACCCTCAACCGTCCCCGTCCCCTAACCCTAACCCTAGCCCGAACCCTAACCCTAACCCTTCCCCGAAGCCTGACGATCACCCGTCCCCTAATCCTAACCCGTACGCTAACAGTAACCCGCGCCCTCACACGCACGCTCCCCCTAAAGCGTTGCCGTACCCTCACCTGGACCCTAAACCGTCCCCGTCCCCTAACCCTAACCCTAGCCCGAACCCTAACCCTAACCCTTCCCCGAAGCCTGACCCTCACTCGTCCCCTAATCCTAAAACGTACGCTAACACTAACCCGCGCCCTCACACGCACGCTCCACCTAAAGCGTTGCCTTACCCTCACCTGAAACCTAAACCGTCCCCGTCCCCTAAACCTAACCCTAGCCCGAACCCTAACCCTAACCCTTCCCCGAAGCCTGACCCTCACCCGTCGCTTAATCCTGACCCGTACGCTAACAGTAACCCGCGCCCTCACACGCACGCTCCCCTAAAGCGTTGCCGTACCCTCACCTGGACCCTAAACCGTCCCCTTCCCCTAACCCTAGCCCTAGCCCGAACCCTAACCCTAACCCTTCCCCGAAGCCTGACCCTCACCCGTCCCCTAATCCTAAACCGTACGCTAACACTGACCCGCGCCCTCACACGCACACTCCCCCTAAAGCGTTGCCGTACCCTCACCTGGACCCTAAACCGTCACCGTCCCCTAACCCTAACCCTAGCCCGAACCCTAACCCTAACACTTCCCTGAAGCCTGACCCTCACCCGTCCCCTAATCCTAACCCGTACGCTAACAATAACCCGCGCCCTCACACGCACGCTCCACCTAAAGCGTTGCCGTACCCTCACCTGGACCCTAAACCGTCCCCGTCCCCTAACCCTACCCCTAGCCCGAACCCTAACCCTAACCCTTCCCCGAAGCATGACCCTCACCCGTCCCCTAATCCTAACCCGTACGCTAACACTAACCCGCGCCCTCACACGCACGCTCCCCCTAAAGCGTTGCCGTACACTCACCTGGACCCTAAACCGTCCCCGTCCCCTAAACCTAACCCCAGCCCAAACCCTAACCCTAACCCTTCCCCGAAGCCTGACCCTCACCCGTCCCCAAATCCTAACCCGTACGCTAATGCTACCCCGCGCCCTCACACGCACGGTCCCCCTAAATCGTTGCCGTACCCTCACCTGGACCCTAAACCGTCCCCGTCCCCTAACCCTAACCCTAGCCCGAACCCTGTCTTTAACCCTTCCCCGAAGCATGACCGTCACCCGTCCCCTAATCCTAAGCCATACGCTAACACTAACCCGCGCCCTCACACACACGCTCCCCCTAAAGCGTTGCCGTACCCTCACCTGGACCCTAAACCGTCCCCGTCCGCTAACCCTAACCCTAGCCCGAACCCTAACCCTAACCCTTCCCCGAAGCCTGACCCTCACCCGTCCCCTAATCCTAACCCGTACGCTTACACTAACCCGCGCCCTCACACGCACGCTCTCCCTAAAGCGTTGCCGTACCCTCACCTGGACCCTAAACCGTCCCCGTCCCCTAACCCTAACCCTAGCCCGAACCCTAACCCTAACCCTTCCCCGAAGCCTGACCCTCACCCGTCCCCTAATCCTAACCCGTACGCTAACACTACCCCGCGCCCTCACACGCACGCTCCCCCTAAAGCGTTGCCCTACACTCACCTGGACCCTAAACCGTCCCCGTCCCCTAACCCTAACCATAGCCCTAACCCTAACCCTAACCCTTCCCCAAATCCTGACCCTCACACGTCCCCTAATCCTAACCCGTACACTAACACTAACCCGCGCCCTCTCACGCACGCTCCCCCTAAAGCGTTGCCGTACCCTCACCTGGACCCTAAACCGTCCCCGTTCCCTAACCCTAACCCTAGCCCGAACCCTAACCCTAACCCTTCCCCGAGCCTGACCCTCACCCGTCCCCTAATCCTAACCCGTACGCTAACACTAACCCGCGCCCTCACACGCACGCTCCCCCTAAAGCGTTGCCGTACCCTCACCTGGACCCTAAACCGTCCCCGTCCCCTAACCCTAACCCTAGCCCGAACCCTAACCCTAACCCTTCCCCGAAACCTGACACTCACACGTCCCCTAATCCTAACCCGTACGCTAACACTAACCCACGCCCTCACACGCACGCTCCCCCTAAAGCGTTGCCGTACCCTCACCTGGACCCTAAACCGTCCCTGTCCCCTAACCCTAACCCTAGCCCAAACCCTAACCCTAACCCTTCCCCAAAGCCTGACCCTCACTCGTCCCCTAATACTAACCCATACGCTAACACTAAGCAAAGCCCTCTCACGCACGCTCCCCATAAAACGTTGCCGTACCCTCACCTGGACCCTAAACCATCCCCGTCCCCTAACCCTAACCCTAGCCCGAACCCTAACCCTAACACTTCCCCGAAGCCTGACCCTCACCCGTCCCCTAATCCTAACCCGTACGCTAACACTAACCCTCGCCCTCACACGCACGCTCCCCCTAAAGCGTTGCCGTACCCTCACCTGGACCCTAAACCGTCCCCGTCCCCTAACCATAACACTAGCCCGAACCATAACCCTAACCCTTCCCCGAAGCCTGACCTTCAACCGTCCCCTACTCCTAACCCGTACGCTAACACTAACCCACGCCCTCACACACACGCTCTCCCTAAAGCATTGCCGAACCCTCACCTGGACCCTAAACCGTCCCTGTCCCGTAACCCTAACCCTAGCCCGAACCATAACCCTAACCCTTCCCCGAAGCCTGACCCTCACCCGTCCCCTAATCCTAACCCGTACGCTAACACTAACCCGCGCCCTCACACGCACGTTCCCCATAAAGCGTTGCCGTACCCTCATCTGGACCCTAAACCATCCCCGTCCCCTAACCCTAACCCTAACCCTTCCCCGAAGCCTGACCCTCACACGTCTCCTAATCCTAACCCGTACGCTAACACTAAGCCACGCCCTCACACGCACGCTCCCCCTAAAACGTTGCCGTACCCTCACCTGGAACCTAAACCGTCCCCGTCCCCTAACCCTAACCCTAGCCCGAACCCTAACCCTAACCCTTCCCCGAAGCCTGACCCTCACCCGTCCCCTAATCCTAACCCGTACGCTAACACTAACCCTCGCCCTCACACGCACGCTCCCCCTAAAGCGTTGCCGTACCCTCACCTGGACCCTAAACCGTCCCCGTCCCGTAACCCTAACCCTAGCCCGAACCCTAACCCTAACCCTAACCCTTCCCCGAAGCCTGACCCTCACCCGTCCCCTAATCCTAACCCGTACGCTAACACTAACCCGCGCCCTCACACGCACGCTCCCCCTAAAGCGTTGCCGTACCCTCACCTGGACCCTAAACCGTCCCCGTCCCCTAACCCTAAACCTAGCCCGAACCCTAACCCTAACCCTTCCGCGAAGCCTGACCCTCACCCGTCCCCTAATCCTAACCCGTACGCTAACACTAACCCGCGCCCTCACACGCACGCTCCCCCTAAAGCGTTGCCGTACCCTCACCTGGACCCTAAACCGTCCCCGTCCCCTAATCCTAACCCTAGCCCGAACCCTAACCCTAAACCTTCCCCGAAGCCTGACCCTCACCCGTCCCCTAATCCTAACCCGTACGCTAACACTAACCCGTGCCCTCACACGCACGCTCCCCCTAAAGCGTTGCCGTACCCTCACCTGGACCCTAAACCGTCCCCGTCCCCTAACCCTAACCCTAGCCCGAACCCTAACCCTAACCCTTCCCCGAAGCCTGACCCTCACCCGTCCCCTAATCCTAACCCGTACGCTAACACTAACCCGCGCCCTCACACGCACGCTCCCCCTAAAGCGTTGCCGTACCCTCACGTGGACCCTAAACCGTCCCCGTCCCCTAACCCTAACCCTAGCCCGAACCCTAACCCTAACCCTTCCCCGAAGCCTGACCCTCACCCGTCCTCTAATCCTAACCCGTACGCTAACACTAACCCGCGCCCTCACACGCACGCTCCCCCTAAAGCGTTGCCGTACCCTCACCTGGACCCTAAACCGTCCCCGTCCCCTAACCCTAACCCTAGCCCGAACCCTAACCCTAACCCTTCCCCGAAGCCTGACCCTCACCCGTCCCCTAATCCTAACCCGTACGCTAACACTAACCCGCACCCTCACATGCACGCTCCCCCTAAAGCGTTGCCGAACACCCACCTGGACCCTAAACCGTCCCCGTCCCCTAACCCTAACCCTAGCCTGAACCCTAACCCTAACCCTTCCCCGAAGCCTGACTCTCACCCGTCCCCTAATCCTAACCCGTACGCTAACACTAACCCGCGCCCTCACACGCAAGCTCACCCTAAAGCGTTGCCGTACCCTCACCTGGAACCTACACCGTCCCCGTCCCCTAACCCTAACCCTAGCCCGAACCCTAACCCTAACCCTTCCCCGAAGCCTGACCCTCACCCGTCCCCTAATCCTAACCCGTACGCTAACACTAACCCGCGCCCTCACACGCACGCTCCCCCTAAAGCTTTGCCGTAACCTCACCTGGACCCTAAACCGTCCCCGTCCCCTAACCCTAGCCCGAACCCTAACCCTAACCCTTCCCCGAAGCCTGACCCTCACCCGTCCCCTAATCCTAACCCGTACGCTAACACTAACCCGCGCCCTCACACGCACGCTCCCCCTAAAGCGTTGCCGTACCCTCACCTGGACCCTAAACCGTCCCCGTCCCCTAACCCTAACCCTAGCCCGAACCCTAACCCTAACCCTTCCCCGAAGCCTGACCCTCACCCGTCCTCTAATTCTAACCCGTACGCTAACACTAACCCGCGCCCTCACATGCACGCTCCCCCTAAAGCGTTGCCGTACCCTCACCTGGACCCTAAACCGTCCCCGTCCCCTAACCGTAACCCTAGCCTGAACCCTAACCCTAACCCTTCCCCGAAGCCTGACCCTCACCCGTCCCCTAATCCTAACCCGTACGCTAACAATAACCCACGCCCTCACACGCACGCTCCCTCTAAAGCGTTGGCGTACCCTCACCTGGACCCTAAACCGTCCCCGTCCCCTAACCCTAACCCTAGCCCGAACCCTAACCCTAACCCTTCCCCGAAGCCTAACCCTCACCCGACCCCTAATCCTAACCCGTACGCTAACACTAACCCGCGCCCTCACTCGCACGCTCCCCCTAAAGGGTTGCCGTACCCTCACCTGGACCCTAAACCGTCCCCGTCCCCTAACCCTAACCCTAGCCTGAACCTTAACCCTAACCTTTCCCCGAAGCATGACCCTCACCCGTCCCCTAATCCTAACCCGTATGCTAACACTAACCCGCGCCCTCACACGCACGCTCCCCCTAAAGCGTTGCCGTACCCTCACCTGGACCCTAAACCGTCCCCGTCACCTAACCCTAACCCTAGCCCGAACCCTAACCCTAACACTTCCCCGAAGCCTGACCCTCACCCGTCCCCTAATCCTAACCCGTACGCTAACACTAACCCGCGCCCTCACACGCACGCTCCCCCTAAAGCGTTGCCGTACCCTCACTTGGACCCTAAACCGTCCCCGTCCCCGTCCCATAACCCTAGCCCGAACCCTAACCCTAACCCTTCCCCGAAGCCTGACCCTCACCCGTCCCCTAATCCTAACCCGTACGCTAACACTAACCCGCGCCCTCACATGCACGCTCCCCCTAAAGCGTTGCCGTACCCTCACCTGTACCCTAAACCATCCCCGTCCCCTAACCCTAGCCCGAACCCTAACCCTAACCCTTCCCCGAAGCCTGACCCTCACCCGTCCCCTAATCCTAACCCGTACGCTAACACTAACCCGCACCCTCACACACACGCTCCCCCTAAAGCGTTGCCGTACACCCACCTGGACCCTAAACCGTCCCCGTCCCCTAACCCTAACCCTAGCCTGAACCCTAACCCTAACCCTTCCCCGAAGCCTGACTCTCACCCGTCCCCTAATCCTAACCCGTACGCTAACACTAACCCGCACCCTCACACGCACTCTCCCCCTAAAGCGTTGCCGTACCCTCACCTGGACCCTAAACCGTCCCCGTCCACTAACCCTAACCCTAGCCCGAACCCTAACCCTAACCCTTCCCCGAAGCCTGACCCTCACCCGTCCCCTAATCCTAACCCGTACGCAAACACTAACCCACGCCCTCACACGCACGCTCCCCCTAAAGCGTTGCCGTACCCTCACCTGGACCCTAAACCATCCCCGTCCCCTAACCCTAACCCTAGCCAGAACCCTAACCCTAACCCTTCCCCGAAGCCTGACCCTCACCCTTCCCCTAATCCTAACCCGTACGCTAACAGTAACCCGCGCCCTCACACGCACGCTCCCCCTAAAGCGTTGCCGTACCCTTACCTGGACCCTCAACCATCCCCGTCCCCTAACCCTAACCCTAGCCCGAACCCTAACCCTAACCCTTCCCCGAAGCCTGACCCTCACCCGTCCCCTAATCCTAACCCGTACGCTATCACTCACCCGCGCCCTCACACGCACGCTCCCCCTTAAGCGTTGCCGAACCCTCACCTGGACCCTAAACCGTCCCCGTCCCCTAACCCTAACCCTAGCCCGAACCCTAACCCTAACCCTTCCCCGAAGCCTGACCCTCACCCGTCCCCTAATCCTAACCCGTACGCTAACAATAACCGGCGCCCTCACACGCACGCTCCCTCTAAAGCGTTGCCGTACCCTCACCTGAACCCTAAACCGGCCCCGTCCCCTAACCCTAACCCTAGCCCGAACCCTAACCCTTCCCCGAAGCCTGACCCTCACCCGTCCCCTAATCCTAACCCGTACGCTATCACTCACCCGCGCCCTCACACGCACGCTCCCCCTTAAGCGTTGCCGTACCCTCACCTGGACCCTAAACCGTCCCCGTCCCCTAACCCTAACCCTAGCCCGAACCCTAACCCTAACCCTTCCCCGAAGCCTGACCCTCACCCGTCCCCTAATCCTAACACGTACGCTAACAATAACCCGCGCCCTCACACGCACGCTCCCTCTAAAGCGTTGCCGTACCCTCACCTGGACCCTAAACCGGCCCCGTCCCCTAACCCTAACCCTAGCCCGAACCCTAACCCTAACCCGTCCCCGAAGCCTGACCCTCACCCGTCCCTTAATCCTAACCCGTACGCTAACACTAAGCCGCGCCCTCACACGCACGCTCCCCCTAAAGCGTTGCCGTACACTCACCTGGACCCTAAACCGTCCCCGTCACCTAACCCTAACCCTAGCCCGAACCGTAACCCTAACCCTTCCCCGAAGCCTGACCCTCACCCGTCCCCTAATCCTAACCCGTACGCTAACACTAACCCACGCCCTCACACGCATGCTCCCCCTAAAGCGTTGCCGTACCCTCACCTGGACCCTAAACCGTCCCCGTCCCCGTCCCCTAACCCTAGCCCGAACCCTAACCGTAACCCTTCCCCGAAGCCTGACCCTCACCCGTCCCCTAATCCTAACCCGTACGCTAACACTAACCCGCGCCCTCACATGCACACTCCCCCTAAAGCGTTGCCGTACCCTCACCTGGACCCTAAACCGTCCCCGTCCCCTAACCCTAGCCCGAACCCTAACCCTAACCCTTCCCCGAGCCTGACCCTCACCCGTACCCTAATCCTAACCCGTACGCTAACACTAACCCGCGCCCTCACACGCACGCTCCCCCTAAATCGTTGCCGTACCCTCACCTGGACCCTAAACCGTACCTGTCCCGTAACCCTACCCCTAGCCCGAACCCTAACCCTAAACCTTCCCCGAAGTCTGACCCTCACCCGTCCCCTAATCCTAACCCGTACGCTAACACTAACCCGCGCCCTCACACGCACGCTCCCCCTAAAGCGTTGCCGTACCCTCACCTGGACCCTAAACCGTCCCCGTCCCCTAACCCTAAGCCTAGCCCGAACCCTAACCCTAACCCTTCCCCGAAGCCTGACCCTCACCCGTCCCCTAATCCTAACCCGTACGCTAAAAGTAACCCGCGCCCTCACACGCACGCTCCCCCTAAATCGTTGCCGTACCCTCACCTGGACCCTAAACCGTACCTGTCCCGTAACCCTACCCCTAGCCCGAACCCTAACCCTAACCCTTCCCCGAAGCCTGACCCTCACCCGTCCCCTAATCCTAACCCGTACGCTAACACTAACCCGCGCCCTCACACGCACGCTCCCCCTAAAGCGTTGCCGTACCCTCACCTGGACCCTAAACCGTCCCCGTCCCCTAACCCTAACCCTAGCCCGAACCCTAACACTAACCTTTCCCCGAAGACTGACCCTCACCCGTCCCCTAATCCTAACCCGTACGCTAACACTAACCCGTGCCCTCACACGCACGCTCCCCCTAAAGCGTTGCCGTACCCTCACCTGGACTCTAAACCGTCCCCGTCACCTAACTCTTACCCTAGCCCGAACCCTAACCCTAATCCTTAACCGAAGCCTGACCCTCACCCGACCCCTAAACCTAACACGTACGCTAACACTAACCCTCGCCCTCACACGCACGCTGCCCTTAAAGCGTTGCCGTACTCTTACCTGGACCCTAAACCGTCCCCATCCCTAACCCTAACCCTAGACCGAACCCTAACCCTAACCCTTCCCCTAAGCCTGACCCTCACCCGTCCCCTAATCCTAAACCGTACGCTAACACTAACCCGCGCCCTCACACGCACGCTCCCCCTAAAGCGTTGCCTTACCCTCACCTGGACCCTAAACCGTCCCCATCCCCTAACCCTAACCCTAGCCCGAACCCTAACCCTAACCCTTCCCCGAAGCCTGACCCTCACCCGTCCCCTAATCCTAACCCGTACGCTAACACTACCCCGCGCCCTCACACGCACGCTCCCCCTAAAGCGTTGCCGTACCCTCACCTGGACCCTAAACCGTCCCCGTCCCCTAACCCTAACCCTAGCCCGAACCCTAACCCTAAACTTTCCCCGAAGCATGACCCTCAACCGTCCCCAAATCCTAACCCGTACGCTAACACTAACCCGCGCCCTCACACGCACGCTCCCCCTAAAGCGTTGCCGTACCCTCACCTGGACCCTAAACCGTCCCCGTCCCCTAACCCTAACCCTAGCCCGAACCCTAACCCTAACCCTTCCCCGAAGCCTGACCCTCACACGTCCCCTAATCCTAACCCGTACGCTAACACTAACCCGCGCCCTCACACGCACGCTCCCCCTAAAGCGTTGCCGTACCCTCACCTGGACCCTAAACCGTCCCCGTCCCCTAACCCTAACCCTAGCCCGAACCCTAACCCTAACACTTCCCCGAAGCCTGACCGTCACCCGTTCCCTAATCCTAACTCGTACGCTAACACTAACCCGCGCCCTCACACGCACGCTCCCCCTAAAGCGTTGCCGTACCCTCACCTGGACCCTAAACCGTCCCCGTCCCATAACCCTAACCCTAGCCCGAACTCTAACCCTAACCCTTCCCCGAATCGTAACCCCCACCCGTTCCGTAATCCTAACCCGTACGCTATCACTCACCCGCGCCCTCACACGCACGCTCCCCCTTAAGCGTTGCCGTACCCTCACCTGGACCCTAAACCGTCCCCGTCCCCTAACCCTAACCCTAGCCCGAACCCTAACCCTAACCCTTCCCCGAAGCCTGACCCTCAACCGTCCCCTAATCCTAACCCGTACGCTAACACTAACCCGCGCCCTCACACGCAGGTTCCCCTAAAGCGTTGCCGTACCCTCACATGGACCCTAAACCGTCCCCGTCCCCTAACCCTAACCCTAGCCCGAACCCTAACACTAACCTTTCCCCGAAGACTGACCCTCACCCGTCCCCTAATCCTAACCCGTACGCTAACACTAACCCGCGCCCTCACACGCACGCTCCCCCTAAAGCGTTGCCGTACCCTCACCTGGACTCTAAACCGTCCCCGTCACCTAACTCTAACCCTAGCCCGAACCCTAACCCTAATCCTTAACCGAAGCCTGACCCTCACCCGTCCCCTAAACCTAACACGTACGCTAACACTAACCCTCGCCCTCACACGCACGCTGCCCTTAAAGCGTTGCCGTACTCTTACCTGGACCCTAAACCGTCCCCATCCCCTAACCCTAACCCTAGACCGAACCCTAACCCTAACCCTTCCCTAAGCCTGACCCTCACCCGTCCCCTAATCCTAAACCGTACGCTAACACTAACCCGCGCCCTCACACGCACGCTCCCCCTATAGCGTTGCCTTACCCTCACCTGGACCCTAAACCGTCCCCATCCCCTAACCCTAACCCTAGCCCGAACCCTAACCCTAACCCTTCCCCGAAGCCTGACCCTCACCCGTCCCCTAATCCTAACCCGTACGCTAACACTACCCCGCGCCCTCACACGCACGCTCCCCCTAAAGCGTTGCCGTACCCTCACCTGGACCCTAAACCGTCCCCGTCCCCTTACCCTAACCCTAGCCCGAACCCTAACCCTAACCCTTCCCCGAAGCATGACCCTCAACCGTCCCCAAATCCTAACCCGTACGCTAACACTAACCCGCGCCCTCACACGCACGCTCCCCCTAAAGCGTTGCCGTACCCTCACCTGGACCCTAAACCGTCCCCGTCCCCTAACCCTAACCCTAGCCCGAACCCTAACCCTAACCCTTCCCCGAAGCCTGACCCTCACACGTCCCCTAATCCTAACCCGTACGCTAACACTAACCCGCGCCCTCACACGCACGCTCCCCCTAAAGCGTTGCCGTACCCTCACCTGGACCCTAAACCGTCCCCGTCCCCTAACCCTAACCCTAGCCCGAACCCTAACCCTAACCCTTCCCCGAAGCCTGACCCTCACCCGTCCCCTAATCCTAACCCGTACGCTAACACTAACCCACGCCCTCACACGTATGCTCCCCCTAAAGCGTTGCCGTACCCTCACCTGCACCCTAAACCGTCCCCGTCCCCTAACCCTAACCGTAGCCCGAACCATAACCCTAACCCTTCCCCGAAGCCTGACCCTCACCCGTCCCCTAATCCTAACCCGTACGCTAACACTAAGCCACGCCCTCACACGCACGCTCCACCTAAAACGTTGCCGTACCCTCACCTGGACCCTAAACCGTCCCCGTCCCCTAACCCTAACCCTAGCCCGAACCCTAACCCTAACCCTTCCCCAAAGCCTGACCCTCACCCGTCCCCTAATCGTAACCCGTACGCTAACACTAACCCTCGCCCTCACACGCACGCTCCCCCTAAAGCGTTGCCGTACCCTCACCTGGACCCTAAACCGTCCCCGTCCCCTAACCCTAACCCTAGCCCGAACCCTAACCCTAACCCTTCCCCGAAGCCTGACCCTCAAATGTCCCCTACTCCTAACCCGTACGCTAACACTAACCCGCGCCCTCACACACACGGTCCCCCTAAAGCGTTGCCGTACCCTACCTGGACCCTAAACCGTCCCTGTCCCGTAACTCTAACCCTAGCCCGAACCCTAACCCTAACCCTTCCCCGAAGCCTGACCCTCACCCGTCCCCTAATCCTAACCCGTACGCTAACACTAACCCTCGCCCTCACACGCACGCTCCCCCTAAAGCGTTGCCGTACCCTCACCTGGACCCTAAACCCTCCCCGTCCCCTAACCCTAACCCTAGCCCGAACCCTAACCCTTACCCTTCCCCGAAGCCTGACCCTCACCCGTCCCCTAATCCTATCACGTACGCTAACACTAACCCGCGCCCTCACACGCACGCTCCCCCTAAAGCGTTGCCGTACCCTCACCTGGACCCTAAACCGTCCCCGTCCCCTAACCTTAACCCTAGCCCGAACCCTAACCCTAAACCTTCCCGGAAGCCTGACCCTCACCCGTCCCCTAATCCTAACCAGTATGCTAACACTAACCCGCGCCCTCACACGCACGCTCCCCCTAAAGCGTTACCGTACACTCACCTGGACCCTAAACCGTCCCCGTCCCCTAACCCTAACCCTAGCCCGAACCCTAACCCTAACACTTCCCCGAAGCCTGACCCTCAACCGTCCCCTAATCCTAACCCGTACGCTAACACTAACCCGCGCCCTCACACGCACGCTCCCCCTAAAGCGTTGCCGTACCCTCACCTGGACCCTAAACCGTCCCTGTCCCGTAACCCTAACCCTAGCCCGAACCCTAACCCTAACCCTTCCCCGAAGCCTGACCCTCACCCGTCCCCTAATCCTAACCCGTACGCTAACACTAACCCGCGCCCTCACACGCACGCTCCCCTTAAAGCGTTGCCGTACCCTCACCTGGACTCTAAACCGTCCCCGTCCCCTAACCCTAACCCTAGCCCGAACCCTAACCCTAACCCTTCCCCGAAGCCTGACCCTCACCCGTCCCCTAAACCTAACACGTACGCTAACACTAACCCGAGCCCTCACACGCACGCTGCCCTTAAAGCGTTGCCGTACTCTTACCTGGACCCTAAACCGTCCCCATCCCCTAACCCTAACCCTAGCCCGAACCCTAACCCTAACGCTTCCCCAAAGCCTGACCCTCACACGTCCCCTAATCCTACCCCGTACGCTAACACTACCCCGCGCCCTCACACGCACGCTCCCCCTAAAGCGTTGCCGTACCCTCACCTGGACCCTAAACCGTCCCCGTCACCTAACCCTAAACCTAGCCTGAACCCTAACACTAGCCCTTCCCCGAAGCATGACCCTCACCCATTCCCTAATCCTAACCCGTACGCTAACACTAACCCGCGCCCTCACACGCACGCTCCCCCTAAAGCGTTGCCGTACCCTCACCTGGACCCTAAACCGTCCCCGTCCCCTAACCCTAACCCTAGCCCGAACCCTAACCCTAACCCTTCCCCGAAGCCTGACCCTCACCCGTCCACTAATCCTAACCCGTACGCTAACACTAACCCGCGCCCTCACACGCACGCTCCCCCTAAAGCGTTGCCGTACCCTTACATGGACCCTAATCGTGCCCGTCCCCTAACCCTAACCCTAGCCCGAACTCTAACCCTAACCCTTCCCCGAAGCCTGACCCTCACCCGTCCCCTAATCCTAACACGTACGCTAACACTAACCCGCACTCTCACACGCACGCTCCCCCTAAAGCATTGCCTTACCCTCACCTGGACCCTAAACCGTCACCGTCCCCTAACCCTAACGCTAGCCCGAACCCTATCCCTAACCCTTCCCCGAAGCCTGACCCTCACCCGTCCCCTAATCCTAACCCGTACGCTAACACTAACCCGCGCCCTCACACGCACGCTCCCCCTAAAGCGTTGCCGTACCCTCACCTGGACCCTAAACCGTCCCCGTCCCCTAACGCTAACCCTAGACCGAACCCTAACCCTAACCCTTCCCCGAAGCCTGACCCTCACCCGTCCCCTAATCCTAACCCGTACGCTAACACTAACCCGCGCCCTCACACGCACGCTCCCCCTAAAGCGTTGCCGTACCCTCACCTGGAACCTAAACCGTCCCCGTCCCCTAACCGTAACCCTAGCCCGAACCCTAACCCTAACCCTTCCCTGAAGCCTGACCCTCACCCGTCCCCTAATCCTAACCCGTACGCTAACACTAACCCGTGCCCTCACACGCACGCTCCCCCTAAAGCGTTGCTGTACCCTCACCTGGACCCTAAACCGTCCCCGTCCCCTAACCCTAACCCTAGCCCGAACCCTAACCCTAACCCTTCCCCGAAGCCTGACCCTCACCCGTCCCCTAATCCTAACCCGTACGCTAACACTAACCCACGCCCTCACACGCACGCTCTCCCTAAAGCGTTGCCATACCCTCACCTGGACCCTAAACAGTCCCCGTCCCCTAACCCTAACCCTAGCCCGAACCCTAACCCTAACACTTCCCCGAAGCCTGACCCTCACCCGTCCCCTAATCCTAACCCGTACGCTTACACTAACCCGCGCCCTCACACGCACGCTCCCCCTAAAGCGTTGCCGTACCCTCACCTGGACCCTAAACCGTCCCCGTCCCCTAACCCTAACCCTAGCCCGAACCCTAACCCTAACCCTTCCCCGAAGCCTGACCCTCACCCGTCCCCTAATCCTAACCCGTACGCTAACACTAACACGCGCCCTCACACGCACGCTCCCCCTAAAGCGTTGCCGTACCCTCACCTGGACCCTAAACCGTCCCCGTCCCCTAACCCTAACCCTAGCCCGAACCCTAACCCTAAACCTTCCCCGAAGCCTGACCCTCACCCGTCCCCTAATCCTAACCAGTATGCTAACACTAACCCGCGCCCTCACACGCACGCTCCCCCTAAAGCGTTACCGTACACTCACCTGGACCCTAAACCGTCCCCGTCCCCTAACCCTAACCCTAGCCCGAACCCTAACCTTAACACTTCCCCGAAGCCTGACCCTCAACCGTCCCCTAATCCTAACCCGTACGCTAACACTAACCCGCGCCCTCACACGCACGCTCCCCCTAAAGCGTTGCCGTACCCTCACCTGGACCCTAAACCGTCCCTGTCCCGTAACCCTAACCCTAGCCCGAACCCTAACCCTAACCCTTCCCCGAAGCCTGACCCTCACCCGTCCCCTAATCCTAACCCGTACGCTAACACTAACCCGCGCCCTCACACGCACGCTCCCCTTAAAGCGTTGCCGTACCCTCACCTGGACTCTAAACCGTCCCCGTCCCCTAACCCTAACCCTAGCCCGAACCCTAACCCTAACCCTTCCCCGAAGCCTGACCCTCACCCGTCCCCTAAACCTAACACGTACGCTAACACTAACCCGAGCCCTCACACGCACGCTGCCCTTAAAGCGTTGCCGTACTCTTACCTGGACCCTAAACCGTCCCCATCCCCTAACCCTAACCCTAGCCCGAACCCTAACCCTAACGCTTCCCCAAAGCCTGACCCTCACACGTCCCCTAATCCTACCCCGTACGCTAACACTACCCCGCGCCCTCACACGCACGCTCCCCCTAAAGCGTTGCCGTACCCTCACCTGGACCCTAAACCGTCCCCGTCACCTAACCCTAAACCTAGCCTGAACCCTAACACTAGCCCTTCCCCGAAGCATGTCCCTCACCCATTCCCTAATCCTAACCCGTACGCTAACACTAACCCGCGCCCTCACACGCACGCTCCCCCTAAAGCGTTGCCGTACCCTCACCTGGACCCTAAACCGTCCCCGTCCCCTAACCCTAACCCTAGCCCGAACCCTAACCCTAACCCTTCCCCGAAGCCTGACCCTCACCCGTCCCCTAATCCTAACCCGTACGCTAACACTAACCCGCGCCCTCACACGCACGCTCCCCCTAAAGCGTTGCCGTACCCTTACCTGGACCCTAATCGTGCCCGTCCCCTAACCCTAACCCTAGCCCGAACTCTAACCCTAACCCTTCCCCGAAGCCTGACCCTCACCCGTCCCCTAATCCTAACCCGTACGCTAACACTAACCCGCACTCTCACATGCACGCTCCCCCTAAAGCATTGCCTTACCCTCACCTGGACCCTAAACCGTCCCCGTCCCCTAACCCTAACTCTAGCCCGAACCCTAACCCTAACCCTTCCCCGAAGCGTGACCCTCACCCGTCCCCTAATCCTAAACCGTACGCTAACACTAACCCGCACCCTCACACGCACGCTCCCCCTAAAGCGTTGCCGTACCCTCACCTGGACCCTAAACCGTCCCCGTCCCCTAACGCTAACCCTAGACCGAACCCTAACCCTAACCCTTCCCCGAAGCCTGACCCTCACCCGTCCCCTAATCCTAACCCGTAGGCTAACACTAACCCGCGCCCTCACACGCACGCTCCCCCTAAAGCGTTGCCGTACCCTCACCTGGAACCTAAACCGTCCCCGTCCCCTAACCGTAACCCTAGCCCGAACCCTAACCCTAACCCTTCCCTGAAGCCTGACCCTCACCCGTCCCCTAATCCTAACCCGTACGCTAACACTAACCCGTGCCCTCACATGCACGCTCCCCCTAAAGCGTTGCCGTACCCTCACCTGGACCCTAAACCGTCCCCGTCCCCTAACCCTAACCCTAGCCCGAACCCTAACCCTAACCCTTCCCCGAAGCCTGACCCTCACCCGTCCCCTAATCCTAACCCGTACGCTAACACTAACCCACGCCCTCACACGCACGCTCTCCCTAAAGCGTTGCCGTACCCTCACCTGGACCCTAAACAGTCCCCGTCCCCTAACCCTAACCCTAGCCCGAACCCTAACCCTAACACTTCCCCGAAGCCTGACCCTCACCCGTCCCCTAATCCTAACCCGTACGCTTACACTAACCCGCGCCCTCACACGCACGCTCCCCCTAAAGCGTTGCCGTACCCTCACCTGGACCCTAAACCGTCCCCGTCCCCTAACCCTAACCCTAGCCCGAACCCTAACCCTAACCCTTCCCCGAAGCCTGACCCTCACCCGTCCCCTAATCCTAACCCGTACGCTAACACTAACCCGCGCCCTCACACGCACGCTCCCCCTAAAGCGTTGCCGTACCCTCACCTGGACCCTAAACCGTCCCCGTCCCCTAACCCTAACCCTAGCCCGAACCCTAACCCTAACCCTTCCCCGAAGCCTGACCCTCACTCGTCCCCTAATCCTAACCCGTACGCTAACACTAACCCACGCCCTCACACGCACGCTCCCCCTAAAGCGTTGCCGTACCCTTACCTGGAACCTAAACCGTCCCCGTCCCCTAACCCTAACCCTAGCCCGAAACCTAAACCGAACCCTTCCCCGAAGCCTGACCCTCACCAGTCTCCTAATCCTAACCCTTACGCTAACACTAAGCCACGCCCTCACATGCACGCTCCACCTAAAACGTTGCCGTACCCTCACCTGGAGCCTAAACCGTCCCCGTCCCCTAACCCTAACCCTAGCCTGAACCCTAACCCTAACCCTTCCCCGAAGCCTGACCCTCACCCGTCCCCTAATCGTAACCCGTACGCTAACACTAACCCTCGCCCTCACTCGGACGCTCCCCCTAAAGCGTTGCCGTACCCTCACCTGGACCCTAAACCGTCCCCGTCCCCTAACCCTAAACCTAGCCCGAACCCTAACCCTAACCCTTCCCCGAAGCCTGACCCTCACCCGTCCCCTAATCCTAACCCGTACCCTAACACTAACCCGCGCCCTCACACGCACGCTCCCCTTAAAGCGTTGCCGTACCCTCACCTGGACTCTAAACCATCCCCGTCCCCTAACCCTTGCCCTAGCCCGAACCCTAACCCTAACCCTTCCCCGAAGCCTGACCCTCACCCGTCCCCTAAACCTAACACGTACGCTAACACTAACCCGAGCCCTCACACGCACGCTGCCCTTAAAGCGTTGCCGTACTCTTACCTGGACCCTAAACCGTCCCCATCCCCTAACCCTAACCCTAGCCCGAACCCTAACCCTAACCATTCCCCAAACCCTGACCCTCACCCGTCCCCTAATCCTACCCCGTACGCTAACACTACCCCGCGCCCTCACACGCACGCTCCCCCTAAAGCGTTGCCGTACCCTCACGTGGACCCTAAACCGTCCCCTTCACCTAACCCTAAACCTAGCCTGAACCCTAACACTAGCCCTTCCCCGAAGCATGACCCTCACCCATCCCCTAATCCTAACCCGTACGCTAACACTAACCCGCGCCCTCACACGCACGCTCCCCCTAAAGCGTTGCCGTACCCTCACGTGGACCCTAAACCGTCCCCGTCCCCTAACCCTAACCCTAGCCCGAACCCTAACCCTAACACTTCCCCGAAGCCTGACCCTCACCTGTCCCCTAATCCTAACCCGTACGCTAACACTAACCCGCGCCCTCACACGCACGCTCCCCCTAAAGCGTTGCCGTACCCTCACGTGGACCCTAAACCGTCCCCTTCACCTAACCCTAACCCTAGCCCGAACTCTAAGCCTAACCCTTCCCCGAAGCCTGACCCTCACCCGTCCCCTAATCCTAACCCGTACGCTAACACTAACCCGCGCCCTCACACGCACGCTTCCCCTAAAGCGTTGCCGTACCCTCACCTGGACCCTAAACCGTCCCCGTCCCCTAACGCTAACCCTAGACCGAACCCTAACCCTAACCCTTCCCCGAAGCCTGACCCTCACCCGTCCCCTAATCCTAACCCGTACGCTAACACTAACCCGCGCCCTCACACGCACGCTCCCCCTAAAGCGTTGCCGTACCCTCACCTGGAACCTAAACCGTCCCCGTCCCCTAACCGTAACCCTAGCCCGAACCCTAACCCTAACCCTTCCCTGAAGCCTGACCCTCACCCGTCCCCTAATCCTAACCCGTACGCTAACACTAACCCGTGCCCTCACACGCACGCTCCCCCTAAAGCGTTGCCGTACCCTCACCTGGACCCTAAACCGTCCCCGTCCCCTAACCCTAACCCTAGCCCGAACCCTAACCCTAACCCTTCCCCGAAGCCTGACCCTCACCCGTCCCCTAATCCTAACCCGTACGCTAACACTAACCCACGCCCTCACACGCACGCTCTCCCTAAAGCGTTGCCGTACCCTCACCTGGACCCTAAACAGTCCCCGTCCCCTAACCCTAACCCTAGCCCGAACCCTAACCCTAACACTTCCCCGAAGCCTGACCCTCACCCGTCCCCTAATCCTAACCCGCACGCTTACACTAACCCGCGCCCTCACACGCACGCTCCCCCTAAAGCGTTGCCGTACCCTCACCTGGACCCTAAACCGTCCCCGGCCCCTAACCCTAACCCTAGCCCGAACCCTAACCCTAACCCTTCCCCGAAGCCTGACCCTCACCCGTCCCCTAATCCTAACCCGTACGCTAACACTAACCCGCGCCCTCACACGCACGCTCCCCCTAAAGCGTTGCCGTACCCTCACCTGGACCCTAAACCGTCCCCGTCCCCTAACCCTAACCCTAGCCCGAACCCTAACCCTAAACCTTCCCCGAAGCCTGACCCTCACCCGTCCCCTAATCCTAACCAGTATTCTAACACTAACCCGCGCCCTCACACGCACGCTCCCCCTAAAGCGTTACCGTACACTCACCTGGACCCTAAACCGTCCCCGTCCCCTAACCCTAACCCTAGCCCGAACCCTAACCTTAACACTTCCCCGAAGCCTGACCCTCAACCGTCCCCTAATCCTAACCCGTACGCTAACACTAACCCGCGCCCTCACACGCACGCTCCCCCTAAAGCGTTGCCGTACCCTCACCTGGACCCTAAACCGTCCCTGTCCCGTAACCCTAACCCTAGCCCGAACCCTAACCCTAACCCTTCCCCGAAGCCTGACCCTCACCCGTCCCCTAATCCTAACCCGTACGCTAACACTAACCCGCGCCCTCACACGCACGCTCCCCTTAAAGCGTTGCCGTACCCTCACCTGGACTCTAAACCGTCCCCGTCCCCTAACCCTAACCGTAGCCCGAACCCTAACGCTAACCCTTCCCCGAAGCCTGACCCTCACCCGTCCCCTAAACCTAACACGTACGCTAACACTAACCCGAGCCCTCACACGCACGCTGCCCTTAAAGCGTTGCCGTACTCTTACCTGGACCCTAAACCGTCCCCATCCCCTAACCCTAAACCTAGCCCGAACCCTAACCCTAACGCTTCCCCAAAGCCTGACCCTCACACGTCCCCTAATCCTACCCCGTACGCTAACACTACCCCGCGCCCTCACACGCACGCTCCCCCTAAAGCGTTGCCGTACCCTCACCTGGACCCTAAACCGTCCCCGTCACCTAACCCTAAACCTAGCCTGAACCCTAACTCTAGCCCTTCCCCGAAGCATGACCCTCACCCATTCCCTAATCCTAACCCGTACGCTAACACTAACCCGCACCCTCACACGCACGCTCCCCCTAAAGCGTTGCCGTACCCTCACCTGGACCCTAAACCATCCCCGTCCCCTAACCCTAACCCTAGCCCGAACCCTAACCCTAACCCTTCCCCGAAGCCTGACCCTCACCCGTCCCCTAATCCTAAACCGTACGCTAACACTAACCCGCGCCCTCACACGCACGCTCCCCCTAAAGCGTTGCGTACCCTTACCTGGACCCTAATCGTGCCCGTCCCCTAACCCTAACCCTAGCCCGAACTCTAACCCTAACCCTTCCCCGAAGCCTGACCCTCACCCGTCCCCTAATCCTAACCCGTACGCTAACACTAACCCGCGCCCTCACACGCACGCTCCCCCTAAAGCGTTGCCGTACCCTCACCTGGACCCTAAACCGTCCCCGTCCCCTAACGCTAACCCTAGACCGAACCCTAACCCTAACCCTTCCCCGAAGCCTGACCCTCACCCGTCCCCTAATCCTAACCCGTACGCTAACACTAACCCACGCCCTCACACGCACGCTCCCCCTAAAGCGTTGCCGTACCCTCACCTGGAACCAAACCGTCCCCGTCCCCTAACCGTAACCCTAGCCCGAACCCTAACCCTAACCCTTCCCTGTAGCCTGACCCTCACCCGTCCCCTAATCCTAACCCGTACGCTAACACTAACCCGTGCCCTCACACGCACGCTCCCCCTAAAGCGTTGCCGTACCCTCACCTGGACCCTAAACCGTCCCCGTCCCCTAACCCTAACCCTAGCCCGAACCCTAACCCTAACCCTTCCCCGAAGCCTGACCCTCACCCGTCCCCTAATCCTAACCCGTACGCTAACACTAACCCACGCCCTCACACGCACGCTCTCCCTAAAGCGTTGCCGTACCCTCACCTGGACCCTAAACAGTCCCCGTCCCCTAACCCTAACCCTAGCCCGAACCCTAACCCTAACACTTCCCCGAAGCCTGACCCTCACCCGTCCCCTAATCCTAACCCGTACGCTAACACTAACCCGCGCCCTCACACGCACGCTCCCCCTAAAGCGTTGCCGTACCCTCACCTGGACCCTAAACCGTCCCCGTCCCCTAACCCTAACCCTAGCCCGAACCCTAACCCTAACCCTTCCCCGAAGCCTGACCCTCACTCGTCCCCTAATCCTAACCCGTACGCTAACACTAACCCACGCCCTCACACGCACGCTCCCCCTAAAGCGTTGCCGTACCCTTACCTGGAACCTAAACCGTCCCCGTCCCCTAACCCTAACCCTAGCCCGAAACCTAAACCTAACCCTTCCCCGAAGCCTGACCCTCACCAGTCTCCTAATCCTAACCCTTACGCTAACACTAAGCCACGCCCTCACATGCACGCTCCACCTAAAACGTTGCCGTACCCTCACCTGGAGCCTAAACCGTCCCTGTCCCCTAACCCTAACCCTAGCCTGAACCCTAACCCTAACCCTTCCCCGAAGCCTGACCCTCACCCGTCCCCTAATCGTAACCCGTACGCTAACACTAACCCTCGCCCTCACTCGGACGCTCCCCCTAAAGCGTTGCCGTACCCTCACCTGGACCCTAAACCGTCCCCGTCCCCTAACCCTAAACCTAGCCCGAACCCTAACCCTAACCCTTCCCCGAAGCCTGACCCTCACCTGTCCCCTAATCCTAACCTGTACCCTAACACTAACCCGCGCCCTCACACGCACGCTCCCCTTAAAGCGTTGCCGTACTCTCACCTGGACTCTAAACCATCCCCGTCCCCTAACCCTTGCCCTAGCCCGAACCCTAACCCTAACCCTTCCCCGAAGCCTGACCCTCACCCGTCCCCTAAACCTAACACGTACGCTAACACTAACCCGAGCCCTCACACGCACGCTGCCCTTAAAGCGTTGCCGTACTCTTACCTGGACCCTAAACCGTCCCCATCCCCTAACCCTAACCCTAGCCCGAACCCTAACCCTAACCATTCCCCAAACCCTGACCCTCACCCATCCCCTAATCCTACCCCGTACGCTAACACTACCCCGCGCCCTCACACGCACGCTCCCCCTAAAGCGTTGCCGTACCCTCACGTGGACCCTAAACCGTCCCCTTCACCTAACCCTAAACCTAGCCTGAACCCTAACACTAGCCCTTCCCCGAAGCATGACCCTCACCCATCCCCTAATCCTAACCCGTACGCTAACACTAACCCGCGCCCTCACACGCACGCTCCCCCTAAAGCGTTGCCGTACCCTCACCTGGACCCTAAACCGTCCCCGTCCCCTAACCCTAACCCTAGCCCGAACCCTAACCCTAACACTTCCCCGAAGCCTGACCCTCAACCGTCCCCTAATCCTAACCCGTACGCTAACACTAACCCGCGCCCTCACACGCACGCTCCCCCTAAAGCGTTGCCGTACCCTCACGTGGACCCTAAACCGTCCCCTTCACCTAACCCTAACCCTAGCCCGAACTCTAAGCCTAACCCTTCCCCGAAGCCTGACCCTCACCCGTCCCCTAATCCTAACCCGTACGCTAACACTAACCCGCACTCTCACATGCACGCTCCCCCTAAAGCATTGCCTTAACCTCACCAGGACCCTAAACCGTCCCCGTCCCCTAACCCTAACCCTAGCCCGAACCCTAACCCTAACCCTTCCCCGAAGCCTGACCCTCACCCGTCCCCTAATCCTAACCCGTACGCTAACACTAACCCGCGCCCTCACATGCACGCTCCCCCTAAAGCGTTGCCGTACCCTCACCTGGACCCTAAACCGTCCCCGTCCCCTAACCTTAGCCCGAACCCTAACCCTAACCCTTCCCCGAAGCCTGACCCTCACCCGTCCCCTAATCCTAACCCGTACGCTAACACTAACCAGCGCCCTCACACGCATGCTCCCCCGAAAGCGTTGCCGTACCCTCACCTGGACCCTAAACCGCCCCCGTGCCCTAACCCTAACCCTAGCCCGAACCCTAACCCTAACCCTTCCCCGAAGCCTGACGCTCACCCGTCCCCTAATCCTAACCCGTACGCTAACACTAACCCGCGCCCTCACACGCACGGTCCCCCTAAAGCGTTGCCGTACACTCACCTGGACCCTAAACCGTCCCCGTCCCCTAACCCTAACCCTAGCCCGAACCCTAACCCTAACCCTTCCCCGAAGCCTGACTCTCACCCATCCCCTAATCCTAACCCGTACGCTAACATTAACCCGCGCCGTCACACGCACGCTCCCCCTAAAGCGTTACCGTACCCTCACCTGGACCCTAAACCATCCCCGTCCCCTAACCCTAACCCTAGCCCGAACCCTAACCCTAACACTTCCCCGAAGCCTGACCCTCAACCGTCCCCTTATCCTAACCCGTACGCTAACACTAACCCGCGCCCTCACACGCACGCTCCCCCTAAAGCGTTGCCGTACCCTCACCTGGACCCTAAACCGTACCTGTCCCGTAACCCTACCAATAGCCCGAACCCTAACCCTAACCCTTCCCCGAAGCCTGAACCTCACCCGTCCCCTAATCCTAACCCGTACGCTAACACTAACCCGCGCCCTCACACGCACGCTCCCCCTAAAGCGTTGCCGTACCCTCACCTGGAACCTAAACCGTCCCCGTCCCCTAACCCTAACCCTAGCCCGAACCCTAAACCTAACCCTTCCCCGAAGCCTGACCCTCACCCGTCCCCTAATCCTAACCCGTACGCTAAAACCAACCCGCGCCCTCACACGCACGCTCCCCCTAAAGCGTTGCCGTACCCTCACCTGGACCGTAAACCGTCCCCGTCCCCTAACCCTAACCCTAGCCCGAACCCTAACCCTAACCCTTCCCCGAAGCCTGACCCTCACCCGTCCCCTAATCCTAACCCGTACGCTAACACTAACCCGCGCCCTCACACGCACGCTCCCCCTAAAGCGTTGCCGTACCCTCACGTGGACCCTAAACCGTCCCCTTCACCTAACCCTAACCCTAGCCCGAACTCTAAGCCTAACCCTTCCCCGAAGCCTGACCCTCACCCGTCCCCTAATCCTAACCCGTACGCTAACACTAACCCGCACTCTCACATGCACGCTCCCCCTAAAGCATTGCCTTAACCTCACCAGGACCCTAAACCGTCCCCGTCCCCTAACCCTAACCCTAGCCCGAACCCTAACCCTAACCCTTCCCCGAAGCCTGACCCTCACCCGTCCCCTAATCCTAACCCGTACGCTAACACTAACCCGCGCCCTCACATGCACGCTCCCCCTAAAGCGTTGCCGTACCCTCACCTGGACCCTAAACCGTCCCCGTCCCCTAACCTTAGCCCGAACCCTAACCCTAACCCTTCCCCGAAGCCTGACCCTCACCCGTCCCCTAATCCTAACCCGTACGCTAACACTAACCAGCGCCCTCACACGCATGCTCCCCCGAAAGCGTTGCCGTACCCTCACCTGGACCCTAAACCGCCCCCGTGCCCTAACCCTAACCCTAGCCCGAACCCTAACCCTAACCCTTCCCCGAAGCCTGACGCTCACCCGTCCCCTAATCCTAACCCGTACGCTAACACTAACCCGCGCCCTCACACGCACGGTCCCCCTAAAGCGTTGCCGTACACTCACCTGGACCCTAAACCGTCCCCGTCCCCTAACCCTAACCCTAGCCCGAACCCTAACCCTAACCCTTCCCCGAAGCCTGACTCTCACCCATCCCCTAATCCTAACCCGTACGCTAACATTAACCCGCGCCGTCACACGCACGCTCCCCCTAAAGCGTTACCGTACCCTCACCTGGACCCTAAACCATCCCCGTCCCCTAACCCTAACCCTAGCCCGAACCCTAACCCTAACACTTCCCCGAAGCCTGACCCTCAACCGTCCCCTTATCCTAACCCGTACGCTAACACTAACCCGCGCCCTCACACGCACGCTCCCCCTAAAGCGTTGCCGTACCCTCACCTGGACCCTAAACCGTACCTGTCCCGTAACCCTACCAATAGCCCGAACCCTAACCCTAACCCTTCCCCGAAGCCTGAACCTCACCCGTCCCCTAATCCTAACCCGTACGCTAACACTAACCCGCGCCCTCACACGCACGCTCCCCCTAAAGCGTTGCCGTACCCTCACCTGGAACCTAAACCGTCCCCGTCCCCTAACCCTAACCCTAGCCCGAACCCTAAACCTAACCCTTCCCCGAAGCCTGACCCTCACCCGTCCCCTAATCCTAACCCGTACGCTAAAACCAACCCGCGCCCTCACACGCACGCTCCCCCTAAAGCGTTGCCGTACCCTCACCTGGACCGTAAACCGTCCCCGTCCCCTAACCCTAACCCTAGCCCGAACCCTAACCCTAACCCTTCCCCGAAGCCTGACCCTCACCCGTCCCCTAAACCTAACCCGTACGCTAACACTAACCCGCGCCCTCACACGCACGCTCCCCCTAACGCGTTGCCGTACCCTCACCTGGACTCTAAACCGTCCCCGTCACCTAACCCTAACCCTAGCCCGAACCCTAACCTTAACCCTTCCCCGAAGCCTGACCCTCACCCGTCCCCTAAACCTAACACGTACGCTAACACTAACCCTCGCCCTCACACGCACGCTGCCCTGAAAGCGTTGCCGTACTCTTACCTGGACCCTAAACCGTCCCCATCCCCTAACCCTAAACCTAGCCCGAACCCTAACCCTAAACCTTCCCCAAAGCCTGACCCTCACCCGTCCCCTAATCCTAACCCGTACGCTAACACTACCCCACCCCCTCACACGCACGCTCCCCCTAAAGCGTTGCCGTACCCTCACCTGGACCCTAAACCGTCCCCGTCCCCTAACCCTAACCCTAGCCCGAACCCTAACCCTAACCCTTCCCCGAAGCCTGACCGTCACCCGTCCCCTAATCCTAACTCGTACGCTAACACTAATCCGCGCCCTTACACGCACGCTCCCCCTAAAGCGTTGCCGTACCCTCACCTGGACCCTAAACCGTCCCCGTCCCCTAACCCTAACCCTAGCCCGAACCCTAACCCTAACCCTTCCCCGAATCCTAACCCTCACCCGTTCCCTAATCCTAACCCGTACGCTAACACCAACCCGCGCCCACACACGCACGCTCCCCCTAAAGCGTTGCCGTACCCTCCCCTGGACCCTAAACCGTCCCCTAACCCTAACCCTAACCCTAGCCCGAAGCCTAACCCTAACCCTTCCCCGAAGCCTGACCCTCACCCTTCCCCTAACCCTAACCCGTATGCTAACACTAACCCACGCCCTCACACGCATGCTCCCCCTAAAGCGTTGCCATACCCTCACCTGGACCGTAAACCGTCCCCGTCCCCTAACCCTAACCCTAGCCCGAACCCTAACCCTAACACTTCCCCGAAGCCTGACCCTCACCCGTCCCCTAATCCTAACCCGTACGCTAACACTAACCCTCGCCCTCACACGCACGCTCCCCCTAAAGCGTTGCCGTACCCTCACCTGGACCCTAAACCGTCCCCGTCCCCTAACCCTAACCCTAGCCCGAACCCTAAACCTAACCCTTCCCCGAAGCCTGACCCTCACCCGTCCCCTAATCCTAACCCGTACGCTAACACTAACCCACGCCCTCACACGTACGCTCCCCCTAAAGCGTTGCCGTACCGTCACCTGGACCCTAAACCGTCCCCGTCCCCTAACCCTAACCCTAGCCCGAACCCTAACCCTAAACCTTCCCCGAAGCCTGACCCTCACCCGTCTCCTAATCCTAACCCGTACGCTAACACTAAGCCACGCCCTCACACGCATGCTCCACCTAAAACGTTGCCGTACCCTCACCTGGACCCTAAACCGTCCCCATCCCCTAACCCTAACCCTAGCCCGAACCCTAACCCTAACCTTTCCCCGAAGCCTGACCCTCACCCGTCCCCTAATCGTAACCCGTACGCTAACACTAACCCGCGCACTCACACGCACGCTCCCCCTAAAGCGTTGCCGTACCCTCACCTGGACCCTAAACCGTCCCCGTGCCCTAACCCTAACCCTAGCCCGAACCCTAACCCTAACCCTTCCCCGAAGCCTGACCCTCAAACGTCCCCTACACCTAACACGTACGCTAACACTAACCCGCGCCCTCACACACACGGTCCCCCTAAAGCGTTGACGTACCCTCACCTGGACCCTAAACCGTCCCTGTCCCGTAACCCTAACCCTAGCCCGAACCCTAACCCTAACCCTTCCCCGAAGCCTGACCCTCACCCGTCCCCTAATCCTAACCCGTACGCTAACACTAACCCGCCCCCTCACACGCACGCTCCCCCTAAAGCGTTGCCGTACCCTCACCTGGACCCTAAACCGTCCCCGTCCCCTAACCCTAACCCTAGCCCGAACCCTAACCCTAACCCTTCCCCGAAGCCTGACCCTGACCCGTCCCCTAATTCTAACCCGTACGCTAACACTAACCCGCGCCCTCACATGCACGCTCCCCCTAAAGCGTTGCCGTACCCTCACCTGGACCCTAAACCGTCCCCGTCCCATAACCCTAAGCCTAGCCCGAACCCTAAACCTAAACCTTCCCCGAAGCCTGACCCTCACCCGTCCCCTAATCCTAACCCGTATGCTAACACTAACCCTCGCCCTCACACGCACGCTCCCCTTAAAGCGTTACCGTACCCTCACCTGGACCCTAAACCGTCCCCTAACCCTAACCCTAACCCTAGCCCGAACCCTAACCCTAACACTTCCCCAAAGCCTGACCCTCAACCGTCCCCTAATCGTAACCCGTACGCTAACACTAACCCTCGCCCTCACACGCACGCTCCCTCTAAAGCGTTGCCGTACCCTCACCTGGACCCTAAACCGTCCCCGTCCCCTAACCCTAACCCTAGCCCGAACCCTAACCCTAACCCTTCCCCAAAGCCTGACCCTCACCCGTCCCCTAATCCTACCCCGTACGCTAACACTACCCCGCGCCCTCACACGCACGCTCCCCCTAAAGCGTTGCCGTACCCTCACCTGGACCCTAAACCGTCCCCGTCACCTAACCCTAAACCTAGCCTGAACCCTAACACTAGCCTTTCCCCGAAGCATGACCCTCACCCATCCCCTAATCCTAACCCGTACGCTAACACTAACCCGCGCCCTCACACGCACGCTCCCCCTAAAGCGTTGCCGTACCCTCACCTGGACCCTAAACCGTCCCCGTCCCCTAACCCTAACCCTAGCCCGAACCCTAACCCTAACACTTCCCCGAAGCGTGACCCTCACCCGTCCCCTAATCCTAACCCGTACGCTAACACTAACCCGCGCCCTCACACGCACGCTCCCCCTAAAGCATTGCCGTACACTCACCTGGACCCTAAACCGTCCCCGTGCCCTAACCCTAACCCTAGCCCGAACCCTAACCCTAACCCTTCCCCGAAGCCTGACCCTCAAACGACCCCTACTCCTAACCCGTACGCTAACACTAACCCGCGCCCTCACACACACGGTCCCCCTAAAGCGTTGCCGTACCCTCACCTGGACCCTAAACCGTCCCTGTCCCGTAACCCTAACCCTAGCCCGAACCCTAACCCTAACCCTTCCCCGAAGCCTAACCCTCACCCGTCCCCTAATCCTAACCCGTACGCTAACACTAATCCGCGCCCTCACACGCACGCTCCCCCTAAAGCGTTGCCGTACCCTCACCTGGACCCTAAACCGTCCCCGTCCCCTAAACCTAACCCTAGCCCAAACCCTAACCCTAACCCTTCCCCGAAGCCTGACTCTCACCCGTCCCCTAATCCTAACCCGTACGCTAACAGTAACCCGCACCCTCACACGCACGCTCCCCCTAAAGCGTTGCCGTACCCTCACCTGGACCCTAAACCGTCCCCGTCCCGTAACCCTAACCCTAGCCCGAACCCTAACCCTAACCCTTCCCCGAAGCCTGACCCTCACCCGTCCCCTAATCCTAACCCGTACGCTAACACTAACCCGCGCCCTCACACGCACGCTCCCCCTAAAGCGTTGCCGTACCCTCACCTGGACCCTAAACCGTCCCCGTCCCCTAACCCTAACCCTAGCCCGAACCCTAACCCTAACCCTTCCCCGAAGCCTGACCCTCACCCGTCCCATAATCCTAACCCGTACGCTAACACTAACCCGCGCCCTCACACGCACGCTCCCCCTAAAGCGTTGCCGTACCCTCACCTGGACCCTAAACGGTCCCCGTCCCCTAACCCTAACCCTAGCCCGAACCCTAACACTAACCCTTCCCCGAAGCCTGACCCTCACCCGTCCCCTAATCCTAACCCGTACACTAACACTAACCCGCGCCCTGACACGCACGCTCCCCCTAAAGCGTTGCCGTACCCTCACCTGGACTCTAAACCGTCCCCGTCCCCTAACCCTAACCCTAGCCCGAACCCTAACCCTAACCCTTCCCCGAAGCCTGACCCTCACCCGTCCCCTAAACCTAACACGTATGCTAACACTAACCCGAGCCCTCACACGCACGCTGCCCTTAAAGCGTTGCCGTACTCTTACCTGGACCCTAAACCGTCCCCGTCCCCTAAGCCTAACCCTAGCCCGAACCCTAACCCTAACCCTTCCCCAAAGCCTGACCCTCACCCGTCCCCTAATCCTAACCCGTACGCTAACACTACCCCGCGCCCTCACACGCACGCTCCCCCTAAAGCGTTGTCGAACCCTCACCTGGACCCTAAACCGTCCCCGTCCCCTAACCCTAACCCTAGCCTGAACCCTAACCCTAGCCCTTCCCCGAAGCATGACACTCGCCCGGCCCCTAATCCTAACCCGTACGCTAACACTAACCCGTGCCCTCACACGCACGCTCCCCCTAAAGCGTTGCCGTACCATCACCTGGACCCTAAACCGTCCCCGTCCCCTAACCCTAACCCTAGCCTGAACCCTAACCCTAACTCTTCCCTGAAGCCTGACCCTCACCCGTCCCCTAATCCTAAGCCATACGCTAACAGTAACCCACGCCCTCACACACACGCTCCCCCTAAACGTTGCCTTACCCTCACCTGGACCCTAAACCTTCCCCGTCCCCTAACCCTAACCCTAGCCCGAACCCTAACCCTAACCCTTCCCCGAAGCCTGACCCTCACCCGTCCCCTAATCCTAACCCGTACGCTAACACTACCCCGCGCCCTCACACGCACGCTCCCCCTAAAGCGTTGCCGTACCCTCACCTGGACCCTAAACCGTCCCCGTCCCCTAACCCTAACCCTAGCCCGAACCCTAACCCTAATCCTTCCCCGATCCTGACCCTCACCCGTCCCCTAATCCTAACCCGTACGCTAACACTAACCCGCGCCCTCACACGCACGCTCCCCCTAAAGCGTTGCCGTACCCTCACCTGGACCCTATACCGTCCCTGTCCCCTAACCCTAACCCTAGCCCGAACCCTAACCCTAACCCTTCCCCGAAGCCTGACCCTCACCCGTCCCCTAATCCTAACCTGTACGCTAACACTAACCCGCGCCCTCACACGCACGCTCCCCCTAAAGCGTTGCTGTACCCTCACCTGGACCCTAAACCGTCCCTGTCCCGTAACCCTAACCCTAGCCCGAACCCTAAACCTAACCCTTCCCCGAAGCCTGACCCTCACCCGTCCCCTAATCCTAACCAGCACGCTAACACTAACCCGCGCCCTCACACGCACGCTTCCCCTAAAGCGTTGCCGTACCCTCACCTGGACCCTAAACCGTCCCTGTCCCCTAACCCTAACCCTAGCCCGAACCCTAACCCTAACCCTTCCCCGAAGCCTGACCCTCGACCGTCCCCTAATCCTAACCCGTACGCTAACACTACCCCGCGCCCTCACACGCACGCTCACCCTAAAGCATTGCCGTACCCTCACCTGGACCCTAAACCGTCCCCGTCCCCTAACCCTAACCCTAGCCCGAACCCTAAATTTAACCCTTCCCCGAAGCATGACCCTCACCCGTCCCCTAATCCTAAGCCATACGCTAACACTAACCCCCGCCCTCACACACACGTCCCCCTAAAGCGTTGCCGTACCCTCACCTGGACCCTAAACCGTCCCCGTCCCCTAACCCTAACCCTAGCCCGAACCCTAACCCTAACCCTTCCCCGAAGCCTGACCCTCACCCGTCCCCTAATCCTAACCCGTACGCTAACACTAACCTGCGCCCTCACACGCACACTCCCCCTAAAGCGTTGCCGTACCCTCACCTGGACCCTAAACCATCCCCGTCCCCTAACCCTAACCCTAGCCCGAACCCTAACCCTAACACTTCCCTGAAGCCTGACCCTCACCCGTCCCCTAATCCTAACACGTACGCTAACACTAACCCGCGCCCTCACACGCACGCTCCACCTAAAGCGTTGCCGTACCCTCACCTGGACGCTAAACCGTCCCCGTCCCCTAACCCTAACCCTAGCCCGAACCCTAACCCTAACCCTTCCCCGAAGCCTGACCCTCACCCGTCCCCTAATCCTAACCCGTACGCTAACACTAACCCGCGCCCTCACACGCACGCTCCCCCTAAAGCATTACCGTACTCTCACCTGGACCCTAAACCGTCCCCATCCCCTAACCCTAACCCTAGCCCGAACCCTAACCCTAACACTTCCCCGAAGCCTGACCCTCACCCGTCCCCTAATCCTAACCCGTACGCTAACACTAACCCGCGCCCTCACACGCACGCTCCCCCTAAAGCGTTACCGTACCCTCACCTGGACCCTAAACCGTCCCCGTCCCCTAACCCTAACCATCTCCCGAACCCTAACCCTAACCCTTCCCCGAAGCCTGACCCTCACCCGTCCCCTAATCCTAACCCGTACGCTAACACTACCCAGCGCCCTCACACGCACGCTCCCCCTAAATCGTTGCCGTACCCTCACCTGGACCCTAAACCGTCCCCGTCCCCTAACCCTAACCCTAGCCCGAACCCTAACTTTAATCCTTCCCCGAAGCATGACCCTCACCCGTCCCCTAATCCTAAGCCATACGCTAACACTAACCCGCGCCCTCACACACACGCTCCCCCTAAAGCGTTGCCGTACCCTCACCTGGACCCTAAACCTTCCCCGTCCCCTAACCCTAACCCTAGCCCGAACCCTAACCCTTCCCCGAAGCCTGACCCTCACCCGTCCGCTAATCCTAACCCGTACACTAACACTACCCCGCGCCTTCACACGCACGCTCCCCCTCAAGCGTTGCCGTACCCTCACCTGGACCCTAAACCGTCCCCGTCCCCTAACCCTAACCCTAGCCCGAACCCTAACCCTAAGCCTTCCCCGAGCCTGACCCTCACCCGTCCCCTAATCCTAACCCGTACGCTAACACTAAACCGCGCCCTCACACGCACGCTCCCCCTAAAGCGTTGCCGTACCCTCACCTGGACCCTAAACCATCCCCGTCCCCTAACCCTAACCCTAGCCCGAACCCTAACCCTAACACTTCCCCGAAGCCGGACCCTCACCCGTCCCCTAATCCTAACCCGTACGCTAACACTAACCCGCGCCCTCACACGCACGCTCCCCCTAAAGCGTTGCCGTACCCTCACCTGGACCCTAAACCGTCCCCGTCTCCTAACCCTAACCCTAGCCCGAACCCTAACCCTAACCCTTCCCCGAAGCCTGACCCTCACCCGTCCCATAATCCTAACCCGTATGCTAACACTAACCCGCACCCTCACACGCACGCTCCCCCTAAAGCGTTGCCGTACCCTCACCTGGACCCTAAACCGTCCCCGTCCCCTAACCCTAACCCTAGCCCGAACCCTAACCCTAACCCTTCCCCGAAGCCTGACCCTCAGCCGTCCCCTAATCCTAACCCGTACGCTAACACTAACCCGCGCCCTCACACGCACGCTCCCCCTAAAGCGTTGCCGTACCCTCACCTGTACCCTAAACCTTCCCTGTCCCGTAACCCTAAACCTAGCCCGAACCATAAACCTAACCCTTCCCCGAAGCCTGACCCTCACCCGTCCCCTAATCCTAACCAGCACGCTAACACTAACCCGCTCCCTCACACGCACGCTTCCCCTAAAGCGTTGCCGTACCCTCACCTGGACCCTAAACCGTCCCCGTCCCCTAACCCTAACCCTAGCCCAAACCCTAACCCTAACCCTTCCCCGAAGCCTGACCCTCACCCGTCCCCTAATCCTAACCCGTACGCTAACACTAACCCGCGCCCTCACACGCACGCTCCCCCTAAAGCATTGCCGTACCCTCACCTGGACCCTAAACCGTCCCCGTCCCCTAACCCTAACCCTAGCCCGAACCCTAACTTTAACACTTCCCCGAAGCCTGACCCTCACCCGTCCCCTAATCCTAAGCCATACGCTAACACTAACCCGCACCCTCACACACACGCTCTCCCTAAAGCGTTGCCGTACCCTCACCTGCACCCTAAACCGTTCCCGTCCCCTAACCCTAACCCTAGCCCGAACCCTAACCCTAACACTTCCCCGAAGCCTGACCCTCACCCGTCCCCTAATCCTAACCCGTACGCTAACACTAACCCGCGCCCTCACACGCACACTCCCCCTAAAGCGTTGCCGTACCCTCACCTGGACCCTAAACCATCCCCGTCCCCTAACCCTAACCCTAGCCCGAACCCTAACCCTAACCCTTCCCTGAAGCCTGACCCTCACCCGTCCCCTAATCCTAATATGTACGCTAACACTAACCCGCGCCCTCACACGCACGCTCCACGTAAAGCGTTGCCGTACCCTCACCTTGACCCTAAACCGTCCCCGTCCCCTAACCCTAACCCTAGCCCGAACCCTAACCCTAACCCTTCCCCGAAGCCTGACCCTCACCCGTCCCCTAATCCTAACCCGTACGCTAACACTAACCCGCGCCCTCACACGCACGCTCCCCCTAAAGCGTTACCGTACTCTCACCTGGACCCTAAACCGTCCCCGTCCCCTAACCCTAACCCTAGCCCGAACCCTAACCCTAACACTTCCCCGAAGCCTGACCCTCAACCCTCCCCTACTCCTAACCCGTACGCTAACACTAACCCGCGCCCTCACACGCAGGCTCCCCCTAAAGCGTTGCCGTACCCTCACCTGGACCCTAAACCGTCCCTGTCCCGTAACCCTAACCCTAGCCCGAACCCTAACCCTAACACTTCCCCGAAGCCTGACCCTCACCCGTCCCCTAATCCTAACCCGTACGCTAACACTAACCCGCGCCCTCACACGCACGCTCCCCCTAAAGCGTTGCCGTACCCTCACCTGGACCCTAAACCGTCCCCGTCTCCTAACCCTAACCCTAGCCCAAACCCTAACCCTAACCCTTCCCCGAAGCCTGACCCTCACCCGTCCCATAATCCTAACCCATACGCTAACACTAACCCGCGCCCTCACACGCACGCTCCCCCTAAAGTGTTGCCGTACCCTCACCTGGACCCTAAACCGTCCCCGTCCCCTAACCCTAACCCAAGCCCGAAACCTAACACTAACCCTTCCCCGAAGCCTGACCCTCACCCGTCCCCTAATCCTAACCCGTACGATTACACTAACCCGCGCCCTCACACGCACGCTCCCCCTAAAGCGTTGCCGTACTCTCACCTAGACCCTAAACCGTCCCCGTCTCCTAACCCTAACCCTAGCCCGAACCCTAACCCTAACCCTTCCCCGAAACCTGACCCTCACCCGTCCCATAATCCTAACCCGTACGCTAACACTAACCCGCGCCCTCACACGCCCGCTCCCCCTAAAGCGTTGCCGTACCCTCACCTGGACCCTAAACCGTCCCCGTCCCCTAACCCTAACCCTAGCCCGAACCCTAACCCTAACCCTTCCCCGAAGCCTGACCCTCACCCGTCCCCTAATCCTAACCCGTACGCTAACACTAACCCGCGCCCTCACACACACGCTCCCCCTAAAGCGTTTGCCGTACCCTCACCTGGACCCTAAACCGTCCCTGTCCCGTAACCCTAACCCTAGCCCGAACCATAAACCTAACCCTTCCCCGAAGCCTGACCCTCACCCGTCCCCTATCCTAACCAGCACGCTAACACTAACCCGCGCCCTCACTTGCACGCTTCCCCTAAAGCGTTGCCGTACCCTCACCTGGACCCTAAACCGTCCCCGTCCCCTAACACTAACCCTAGCCCGAACCCTAACCCTAACCCTTCCCCGAAGCCTGACCCTCACCCGTCCCCTAATCCTAACCCGTACGCTAACACTACCCTGCGCCCTCACACGCACGCTCCCCCTAAAGCGTTGCCGTACCCTCACCTGGACCCTAAACCGTCCCCGTCCCCTAACCCTAACCCTAGCCCGAACCCTAACTTTAACCCTTCCCCGAAGCATGACCCTCACCCGTCCCCTAATCCTAAGCCATACGCTAAAACTAATCCGCGCCCTCACACACACGCTCCCCCTAAAGCGTTGCCGTACCCTCACCTGGACCCTAAACCTTCCCCGTCCCCTAACCCTAACCCTAGCCCGAACCCTAACCCTAACCCTTCCCCGAAGCCTGACCCTCACCCGTCCCCTAATCCTAACCCGTACGCTAACACTACCCCGCGCCCTCACATGCACGCTCCCCCTAAAGCGTTGCCGTACCCTCACCTGGACCCTAAACCGTCCCCGTCCCCTAACCCTAACCCTAGCCTGAACCCTAACCCTAACCCTTCCCCGAGCCTGACCCTCACCCGTCCCCTAATCCTAACCCGTACGCTAACACTAACCCGCGCCCTCACACGCACGCTCCCCCTAAAGCGTTGCCGTACCCTCACCTGGACCCTAAACCGTCCCCGTCTCCTAAACCTAACCCTAGCCCGAACCCTAACCCTAACCCTTCCCCGAAGCCTGACCCTCACCCGACCCATAATCCTAACCCGTACGCTAACACTAACCCGCGCCCTCACACGCACGCTCCCCCTAAAGCGTTGCCGTACCCTCACCTGGACCCTAAACCGTCCCCGTCCCCTAACCCTAACCCTAGCCCGAACCCTAACCCTAACCCTTCCCCGAAGCCTGACCCATACCTGTCCCCTAATCCTAACCCGTACGCTAACACTAACCCGCGCCCTCACAGGCACGCTCCCCCTAAAGCGTTGCTGTACCCTCACCTGGACCCTAAACCGTCCCTGACCCGTAACCCTAACCCTAGCCCGAACCATAAACCTAACCCTTCCCCGAAGCCTGACCCTCACCCGTCCCCTAATCCTAACCAGCACTCTAACACTAACCCACGCCCTCACACGCACGCTTCCCCTAAAGCGTTGCCGTACCCTCACCTGGACCCTAAACCGTCCCCGTCCCCTAACCCTAACCCTAGCCCGAACCCTAACCCTAACCCTTCCCCGAAGCCTGACCCTCACCCGTCCCCTAATCCTAACCCGTACGCTAACACTACCCCGCGCCCTCACACGCACGCTCCCCCTAAAGCATTGCCGTACCCTCACCTGGACCCTAAACCGTCCCCGTCTCCTAACCCTAACCCTAGCCCGAACCCTAACTTTAACCCTTCCCCGAAGCATGACCCTCACCCGTCCCCTAATCCTAAGCCATACGCTAACACTAACCCGCGCCGTCACACACACGCTCCCCCTAAAGCGTTGCCGTACCCTCACCTGCACCCTAAACCGTCCCCGTCCCCTAACCCTAACCCTAGCCCGAACCCTAACCCTAACCCTTCCCCGAAGCCTGACCCTCAACCGTCCCCTAATCCTAACCCGTACGCTAACAGTAACCCGCGCCCTCACACGCACACTCCCCCTAAAGCGTTGCCGTACCCTCACCTGGACCCTAAACCATCCCCGTCCCCTAACCCTAACCCTAGCCCGAACCCTAACCCTAACCCTTCCCTGAAGCCTGACCTTCACCCATCCCCTAATCCTAACACGTACGCTAACACTAACCCGCGCCCTCACATGCACGCTCCACCTAAAGCGTTGCCGTACCCTCACCTGGACCCTAAACCGTCCCCGTCCCCTAACCCTAACCCTAGCCCGAACCCTAACCCTAACCCTTCCCCGAAGCCTGACCCTCACCCGTCCCCTAATCCTAACCCGTACGCTAACACTAACCCGCGCCCTCACACGCACGCTCCCCCTAAAGCGTTACCGTACTCTCACCTGGACCCTAAACCGTCCCCGTCCCCTAACCCTAACCCTAGCCCGAACCCTAACCCTAATACTTCCCCGAAGCCTGACCCTCAACCGTCCCCTAATCCTAACCCGTACGCTAACACTAACCCGCGCCCTCACACGCATGCTCCCCCAAAAGCGTTGCCGTACCCTCACCTGGACCCTAAACCGTCCCTGTCCCGTAACCCTAACCCTAGCCCGAACCCTAACCCTAACCCTTCCCCGAAGCCTGACCCTCACCCGTCCCCTAATCCTAACCCGTACGCTAACACTAACCCGCGCCCTCACACGCACGCTCCCCCGAAAGCGTTGCCGTACCCTCACCTGGACCCTAAACCGTCCCCGTCTCCTAACACTAACCCTAGCCCGAACCCTAACCCTAACCCTTCCCCGAAGCCTGACCCTCACCCGTCCCATAATCCTAAGCCGTACGCTAACACTAACCCGCGCCCTCACACGCACGCTCCCCCTAAAGCGTTGCCGTACCCTCACCTGGACCCTAAACCGTCCCCGTCTCCTAACCCTAACCCTAGCCCGAACCCTAACCCTAACCCTTCCCCGAAACCTGACCCTCACCCGTCCCCTAATCCTAACCCGTACGCTAACACTAACCCGCGCCCTCACACGCACGCTCCCCCTAAAGCGTTGCTGTACCCTCACCTGGACCCTAAACCGTCCCTGTCCCGTAACCCTAACCATAGCCCGAACCATAAACCTAACCCTTCCCCGAAGCCTGACCCTCACCCGTCCCCTAATCCTAACCAGCACGCTAACACTAACCCGCGCCCTCACACGCACGCTTCCCCTAAAGCATTGCCGTACCCTCACCTGGACCCTAAACCGTCCCCGTCCCCTAACCCTAACCCTAGCCCGAACCCTAACCCTAACCCTTCCCCGAAGCCTGACCCTCACCCGTCCCCTAATCCTAACCCGTACGCTAACACTACCCCGCGCCCTCACACGCACGCTCCCCCTAAAGCGTTGCCGTACCCTCACCTGGACCCTAAACCGTCCCCGTCCCCTAACACTAACCCTAGCCCGAACCCTAACTTTAACCCTTCCCCGAAGCATGACCCTCACCCGTCCCTTAATCCTAAGCCATACGCTAACACTAACCCGCGCCCTCACACTCACGCTCCCCCTAAAGCGTTGCCGTTCCCTCACCTGGACCCTAAACGTTCCCCGTCCCCTAACCCTAACCCTAGCCCGAACCCTAACCCTAACCCTTCCTCGAAGCCTGACCCTCACCCATCCCCTAATCATAACCCGTACGCTAACACTACCCCGCGCCCTCACACGCACGCTCCCCCTAAAGCGTTGCCGTACCCTCACCTGGACCCTAAACCGTCCCCGTCCCCTGACCCTAACCCTAGCCCGAACCCTAACCCTAACCCTTCCCTGAGCCTGACCCTCACCCGTCCCCTAATCCTAACCCGTACGCTAACACTAACCCGCGCCCTCACACGCACGCTTCCCCTAAAGCGTTGCCGTACCCTCACCTGGACCCTAAACCGTCCCCGTCCCCTAACCCTAACCCTAGCCCGAACCCTAACCCTAACCCTTCCCCGAAGCCTGACCCTCACACGTCCCCTAATCCTAACCCGTACGCTAACACTAACCCGCGCCCTCACACGCACGCTCCCCCTAAAGCGTTGCCGTACCCTCACCTGGACCCTAAACCGTCCCCGTCCCATAACCCTAACCCTAGCCCGAACCCTAACCCTAACCCTTCCCCGAAGCCTGACCCTCACCCGTCCCCTAATCCTAACCCGTACGCTAACACTAACCCGCGCCCTCACACGCACGCTCCCCCTAAAGCGTTGCTGTACCCTCACCTGGACCCTAAACCGTCCCTGTCCCGTAACCCTAACCCTAGCCCGAAACCTAAACCTAACCCTTCCCAGAAGCCTGACCCTCACCCGTCCCCTAATCCTAACCAGCACGCTAACACTAACCCGCGCCCTCACACGCACGCTTCCCCTAAAGCGTTGCCGTACCCTCACCTGGACCCTAAACCGTCCCCGTCCCCTAACCCTCACCCTAAACCTTCTCCGAAGCCTGACCCTCACCCGTCCCCTAATCCTAACCCGTACGCTAACACTACCCCGCGCCCGCACACGCACGCTCCCCCTAAAGCGTTGCCGTACCCTCACCTGGACCCTAAACCGTCCCCGTCCCCTAACCCTAACCCTAGCCCGAACCCTAACTTTAACCCTTCCCCGAAGCATGACCCTCACCCGTCCCCTAATCCTAACCTGTACGCTAACACTAACCCGCGCCCTCACACGCACGCTCCCCCTAAAGCGTTGCTGTACCCTCACCTGGACCCTAAACCGTCCCTGTCCCGTAACCCTAACCCTAGCCCGAACCCTAAACCTAACCCTTCCCCGAAGCCTGACCCTCACCCGTCCCCTAATCCTAACCAGCACGCTAACACTAACCCGCGCCCTCACACGCACGCTTCCCCTAAAGCGTTGCCGTACCCTCACCTGGACCCTAAACCGTCCCTGTCCCCTAACCCTAACCCTAGCCCGAACCCTAACCCTAACCCTTCCCCGAAGCCTGACCCTCACCCGTCCCCTAATCCTAACCCGTACGCTAACACTACCCCGCGCCCTCACACGCACGCTCACCCTAAAGCATTGCCGTACCCTCACCTGGACCCTAAACCGTCCCCGTCCCCTAACCCTAACCCTAGCCCGAACCCTAAATTTAACCCTTCCCCGAAGCATGACCCTCACCCGTCCCCTAATCCTAAGCCATACGCTAACACTAACCCCCGCCCTCACACACACGTCCCCCTAAAGCGTTGCCGTACCCTCACCTGGACCCTAAACCGTCCCCGTCCCCTAACCCTAACCCTAGCCCGAACCCTAACCCTAACCCTTCCCCGAAGCCTGACCCTCACCCGTCCCCTAATCCTAACCCGTACGCTAACACTAACCTGCGCCCTCACACGCACACTCCCCCTAAAGCGTTGCCGTACCCTCACCTGGACCCTAAACCATCCCCGTCCCCTAACCCTAACCCTAGCCCGAACCCTAACCCTAACACTTCCCTGAAGCCTGACCCTCACCCGTCCCCTAATCCTAACACGTACGCTAACACTAACCCGCGCCCTCACACGCACGCTCCACCTAAAGCGTTGCCGTACCCTCACCTGGACGCTAAACCGTCCCCGTCCCCTAACCCTAACCGTAGCCCGAACCCTAACCCTAACCCTTCCCCGAAGCCTGACCCTCACCCGTCCCCTAATCCTAACCCGTACGATAACACTAACCCGCGCCCTCACACGCACGCTCCCCCTAAAGCGTTACCGTACTCTCACCTGGACCCTAAACCGTCCCCATCCCCTAACCCTAACCCTAGCCCGAACCCTAACCCTAACACTTCCCCGAAGCCTGACCCTCACCCGTCCCCTAATCCTAACCCGTACGCTAACACTAACCCGCGCCCTCACACGCACGCTCCCCCTAAAGCGTTACCGTACCCTCACCTGGACCCTAAACCGTCCCCGTCCCCTAACCCTAACCATCTCCCGAACCCTAACCCTAACCCTTCCCCGAAGCCTGACCCTCACCCGTCCCCTAATCCTAACCCGTACGCTAACACTACCCAGCGCCCTCACACGCACGCTCCCCCTAAATCGTTGCCGTACCCTCACCTGGACCCTAAACCGTCCCCGTCCCCTAACCCTAACCCTAGCCCGAACCCTAACTTTAACCCTTCCCCGAAGCATGACCCTCACCCGTCCCCTAATCCTAAGCCATACGCTAACACTAACCCGCGCCCTCACACACACGCTCCCCCTAAAGCGTTGCCGTACCCTCACCTGGACCCTAAACCTTCCCCGTCCCCTAACCCTAACCCTAGCCCGAACCCTAACCCTTCCCCGAAGCCTGACCCTCACCCGTCCGCTAATCCTAACCCGTACACTAACACTACCCCGCGCCTTCACACGCACGCTCCCCCTCAAGCGTTGCCGTACCCTCACCTGGACCCTAAACCGTCCCCGTCCCCTAACCCTAACCCTAGCCCGAACCCTAACCCTAAGCCTTCCCCGAGCCTGACCCTCACCCGTCCCCTAATCCTAACCCGTACGCTAACACTAAACCGCGCCCTCACACGCACGCTCCCCCTAAAGCGTTGCCGTACCCTCACCTGGACCCTAAACCATCCCCGTCCCCTAACCCTAACCCTAGCCCGAACCCTAACCCTAACACTTCCCCGAAGCCGGACCCTCACCCGTCCCCTAATCCTAACCCGTACGCTAACACTAACCCGCGCCCTCACACGCACGCTCCCCCTAAAGCGTTGCCGTACCCTCACCTGGACCCTAAACCGTCCCCGTCTCCTAAACCTAACCCTAGCCCGAACCCTAACCCTAACCCTTCCCCGAAGCCTGACCCTCACCCGTCCCATAATCCTAACCCGTATGCTAACACTAACCCGCACCCTCACACGCACGCTCCCCCTAAAGCGTTGCCGTACCCTCACCTGGACCCTAAACCGTCCCCGTCCCCTAACCCTAACCCTAGCCCGAACCCTAACCCTAACCCTTCCCCGAAGCCTGACCCTCAGCCGTCCCCTAATCCTAACCCGTACGCTAACACTAACCCGCGCCCTCACACGCACGCTCCCCCTAAAGCGTTGCCGTACCCTCACCTGTACCCTAAACCTTCCCTGTCCCGTAACCCTAAACCTAGCCCGAACCATAAACCTAACCCTTCCCCGAAGCCTGACCCTCACCCGTCCCCTAATCCTAACCAGCACGCTAACACTAACCCGCTCCCTCACACGCACGCTTCCCCTAAAGCGTTGCCGTACCCTCACCTGGACCCTAAACCGTCCCCGTCCCCTAACCCTAACCCTAGCCCAAACCCTAACCCTAACCCTTCCCCGAAGCCTGACCCTCACCCGTCCCCTAATCCTAACCCGTACGCTAACACTAACCCGCGCCCTCACACACACGCTCCCCCTAAAGCATTGCCGTACCCTCACCTGGACCCTAAACCGTCCCCGTCCCCTAACCCTAACCCTAGCCCGAACCCTAACTTTAACACTTCCCCGAAGCCTGACCCTCACCCGTCCCCTAATCCTAAGCCATACGCTAACACTAACCCGCACCCTCACACACACGCTCTCCCTAAAGCGTTGCCGTACCCTCACCTGCACCCTAAACCGTTCCCGTCCCCTAACCCTAACCCTAGCCCGAACCCTAACCCTAACACTTCCCCGAAGCCTGACCCTCACCCGTCCCCTAATCCTAACCCGTACGCTAACACTAACCCGCGCCCTCACACGCACACTCCCCCTAAAGCGTTGCCGTACCCTCACCTGGACCCTAAACCATCCCCGTCCCCTAACCCTAACCCTAGCCCGAACCCTAACCCTAACCCTTCCCTGAAGCCTGACCCTCACCCGTCCCCTAATCCTAATATGTACGCTAACACTAACCCGCGCCCTCACACGCACGCTCCACGTAAAGCGTTGCCGTACCCTCACCTTGACCCTAAACCGTCCCCGTCCCCTAACCCTAACCCTAGCCCGAACCCTAACCCTAACCCTTCCCCGAAGCCTGACCCTCACCCGTCCCCTAATCCTAACCCGTACGCTAACACTAACCCGCGCCCTCACACGCACGCTCCCCCTAAAGCGTTACCGTACTCTCACCTGGACCCTAAACCGTCCCCGTCCCCTAACCCTAACCCTAGCCCGAACCCTAACCCTAACACTTCCCCGAAGCCTGACCCTCAACCCTCCCCTACTCCTAACCCGTACGCTAACACTAACCCGCGCCCTCACACGCAGGCTCCCCCTAAAGCGTTGCCGTACCCTCACCTGGACCCTAAACCGTCCCTGTCCCGTAACCCTAACCCTAGCCCGAACCCTAACCCTAACACTTCCCCGAAGCCTGACCCTCACCCGTCCCCTAATCCTAACCCGTACGCTAACACTAACCCGCGCCCTCACACGCACGCTCCCCCTAAAGCGTTGCCGTACCCTCACCTGGACCCTAAACCGTCCCCGTCTCCTAACCCTAACCCTAGCCCGAACCCTAACCCTAACCCTTCCCCGAAGCCTGACCCTCACCCGTCCCATAATCCTAACCCATACGCTAACACTAACCCGCGCCCTCACACGCACGCTCCCCCTAAAGTGTTGCCGTACCCTCACCTGGACCCTAAACCGTCCCCGTCCCCTAACCCTAACCCAAGCCCGAAACCTAACACTAACCCTTCCCCGAAGCCTGACCCTCACCCGTCCCCTAATCCTAACCCGTACGATTACACTAACCCGCGCCCTCACACGCACGCTCCCCCTAAAGCGTTGCCGTACTCTCACCTAGACCCTAAACCGTCCCCGTCTCCTAACCCTAACCCTAGCCCGAACCCTAACCCTAACCCTTCCCCGAAACCTGACCCTCACCCGTCCCATAATCCTAACCCGTACGCTAACACTAACCCGCGCCCTCACACGCCCGTTCCCCCTAAAGCGTTGCCGTACACTCACCTGGACCCTAAACCGTCCCCGTCCCCTAACCCTAACCCTAGCCCGAACCCTAACCCTAACCCTTCCCCGAAGCCTGACCCTCACCCGTCCACTAATCCTAACCCGTACGCTAACACTAACCCGCGCCCTCACACACACGCTCCCCCTAAAGCGTTTGCCGTACCCTCACCTGGACCCTAAACCGTCCCTGTCCCGTAACCCTAACCCTAGCCCGAACCATAAACCTAACCCTTCCCCGAAGCCTGACCCTCACCCGTCCCCTATCCTAACCAGCACGCTAACACTAACCCGCGCCCTCACTTGCACGCTTCCCCTAAAGCGTTGCCGTACCCTCACCTGGACCCTAAACCGTCCCCGTCCCCTAACACTAACCCTAGCCCGAACCCTAACCCTAACCCTTCCCCGAAGCCTGACCCTCACCCGTCCCCTAATCCTAACCCGTACGCTAACACTACCCTGCGCCCTCACACGCACGCTCCCCCTAAAGCGTTGCCGTACCCTCACCTGGACCCTAAACCGTCCCCGTCCCCTAACCCTAACCCTAGCCCGAACCCTAACTTTAACCCTTCCCCGAAGCATGACCCTCACCCGTCCCCTAATCCTAAGCCATACGCTAAAACTAATCCGCGCCCTCACACACACGCTCCCCCTAAAGCGTTGCCGTACCCTCACCTGGACCCTAAACCTTCCCCGTCCCCTAACCCTAACCCTAGCCCGAACCCTAACCCTAACCCTTCCCCGAAGCCTGACCCTCACCCGTCCCCTAATCCTAACCCGTACGCTAACACTACCCCGCGCCCTCACATGCACGCTCCCCCTAAAGCGTTGCCGTACCCTCACCTGGACCCTAAACCGTCCCCGTCCCCTAACCCTAACCCTAGCCTGAACCCTAACCCTAACCCTTCCCCGAGCCTGACCCTCACCCGTCCCCTAATCCTAACCCGTACGCTAACACTAACCCGCGCCCTCACACGCACGCTCCCCCTAAAGCGTTGCCGTACCCTCACCTGGACCCTAAACCGTCCCCGTCTCCTAAACCTAACCCTAGCCCGAACCCTAACCCTAACCCTTCCCCGAAGCCTGACCCTCACCCGACCCATAATCCTAACCCGTACGCTAACACTAACCCGCGCCCTCACACGCACGCTCCCCCTAAAGCGTTGCCGTACCCTCACCTGGACCCTAAACCGTCCCCGTCCCCTAACCCTAACCCTAGCCCGAACCCTAACCCTAACCCTTCCCCGAAGCCTGACCCATACCTGTCCCCTAATCCTAACCCGTACGCTAACACTAACCCGCGCCCTCACACGCACGCTCCCCCTAAAGCGTTGCTGTACCCTCACCTGGACCCTAAACCGTCCCTGACCCGTAACCCTAACCCTAGCCCGAACCATAAACCTAACCCTTCCCCGAAGCCTGACCCTCACCCGTCCCCTAATCCTAACCAGCACTCTAACACTAACCCACGCCCTCACACGCACGCTTCCCCTAAAGCGTTGCCGTACCCTCACCTGGACCCTAAACCGTCCCCGTCCCCTAACCCTAACCCTAGCCCGAACCCTAACCCTAACCCTTCCCCGAAGCCTGACCCTCACCCGTCCCCTAATCCTAACCCGTACGCTAACACTACCCCGCGCCCTCACACGCACGCTCCCCCTAAAGCATTGCCGTACCCTCACCTGGACCCTAAACCGTCCCCGTCACCTAACCCTAACCCTAGCCCGAACCCTAACTTTAACCCTTCCCCGAAGCATGACCCTCACCCGTCCCCTAATCCTAAGCCATACGCTAACACTAACCCGCGCCGTCACACACACGCTCCCCCTAAAGCGTTGCCGTACCCTCACCTGCACCCTAAACCGTCCCCGTCCCCTAACCCTAACCCTAGCCCGAACCCTAACCCTAACCCTTCCCCGAAGCCTGACCCTCAACCGTCCCCTAATCCTAACCCGTACGCTAACAGTAACCCGCGCCCTCACACGCACACTCCCCCTAAAGCGTTGCCGTACCCTCACCTGGACCCTAAACCATCCCCGTCCCCTAACCCTAACCCTAGCCCGAACCCTAACCCTAACCCTTCCCTGAAGCCTGACCTTCACCCATCCCCTAATCCTAACACGTACGCTAACACTAACCCGCGCCCTCACATGCACGCTCCACCTAAAGCGTTGCCGTACCCTCACCTGGACCCTAAACCGTCCCCGTCCCCTAACCCTAACCCTAGCCCGAACCCTAACCCTAACCCTTCCCCGAAGCCTGACCCTCACCCGTCCCCTAATCCTAACCCGTACGCTAACACTAACCCGCGCCCTCACACGCACGCTCCCCCTAAAGCGTTACCGTACTCTCACCTGGACCCTAAACCGTCCCCGTCCCCTAACCCTAACCCTAGCCCGAACCCTAACCCTAATACTTCCCCGAAGCCTGACCCTCAACCGTCCCCTAATCCTAACCCGTACGCTAACACTAACCCGCGCCCTCACACGCATGCTCCCCCAAAAGCGTTGCCGTACCCTCACCTGGACCCTAAACCGTCCCTGTCCCGTAACCCTAACCCTAGCCCGAACCCTAACCCTAACCCTTCCCCGAAGCCTGACCCTCACCCGTCCCCTAATCCTAACCCGTACGCTAACACTAACCCGCGCCCTCACACGCACGCTCCCCCGAAAGCGTTGCCGTACCCTCACCTGGACCCTAAACCGTCCCCGTCTCCTAACACTAACCCTAGCCCGAACCCTAACCCTAACCCTTCCCCGAAGCCTGACCCTCACCCGTCCCATAATCCTAAGCCGTACGCTAACACTAACCCGCGCCCTCACACGCACGCTCCCCCTAAAGCGTTGCCGTACCCTCACCTGGACCCTAAACCGTCCCCGTCTCCTAACCCTAACCCTAGCCCGAACCCTAACCCTAACCCTTCCCCGAAACCTGACCCTCACCCGTCCCCTAATCCTAACCCGTACGCTAACACTAACCCGCGCCCTCACACGCACGCTCCCCCTAAAGCGTTGCTGTACCCTCACCTGGACCCTAAACCGTCCCTGTCCCGTAACCCTAACCATAGCCCGAACCATAAACCTAACCCTTCCCCGAAGCCTGACCCTCACCCGTCCCCTAATCCTAACCAGCACGCTAACACTAACCCGCGCCCTCACACGCACGCTTCCCCTAAAGCATTGCCGTACCCTCACCTGGACCCTAAACCGTCCCCGTCCCCTAACCCTAACCCTAGCCCGAACCCTAACCCTAACCCTTCCCCGAAGCCTGACCCTCACCCGTCCCCTAATCCTAACCCGTACGCTAACACTACCCCGCGCCCTCACACGCACGCTCCCCCTAAAGCGTTGCCGTACCCTCACCTGGACCCTAAACCGTCCCCGTCCCCTAACACTAACCCTAGCCCGAACCCTAACTTTAACCCTTCCCCGAAGCATGACCCTCACCCGTCCCTTAATCCTAAGCCATACGCTAACACTAACCCGCGCCCTCACACTCACGCTCCCCCTAAAGCGTTGCCGTTCCCTCACCTGGACCCTAAACGTTCCCCGTCCCCTAACCCTAACCCTAGCCCGAACCCTAACCCTAACCCTTCCTCGAAGCCTGACCCTCACCCATCCCCTAATCATAACCCGTACGCTAACACTACCCCGCGCCCTCACACGCACGCTCCCCCTAAAGCGTTGCCGTACCCTCACCTGGACCCTAAACCGTCCCCGTCCCCTGACCCTAACCCTAGCCCGAACCCTAACCCTAACCCTTCCCTGAGCCTGACCCTCACCCGTCCCCTAATCCTAACCCGTACGCTAACACTAACCCGCGCCCTCACACGCACGCTTCCCCTAAAGCGTTGCCGTACCCTCACCTGGACCCTAAACCGTCCCCGTCCCCTAACCCTAACCCTAGCCCGAACCCTAACCCTAACCCTTCCCCGAAGCCTGACCCTCACACGTCCCCTAATCCTAACCCGTACGCTAACACTAACCCGCGCCCTCACACGCACGCTCCCCCTAAAGCGTTGCCGTACCCTCACCTGGACCCTAAACCGTCCCCGTCCCATAACCCTAACCCTAGCCCGAACCCTAACCCTAACCCTTCCCCGAAGCCTGACCCTCACCCGTCCCCTAATCCTAACCCGTACGCTAACACTAACCCGCGCCCTCACACGCACGCTCCCCCTAAAGCGTTGCTGTACCCTCACCTGGACCCTAAACCGTCCCTGTCCCGTAACCCTAACCCTAGCCCGAAACCTAAACCTAACCCTTCCCAGAAGCCTGACCCTCACCCGTCCCCTAATCCTAACCAGCACGCTAACACTAACCCACGCCCTCACACGCACGCTTCCCCTAAAGCGTTGCCGTACCCTCACCTGGACCCTAAACCGTCCCCGTCCCCTAACCCTCACCCTAAACCTTCTCCGAAGCCTGACCCTCACCCGTCCCCTAATCCTAACCCGTACGCTAACACTACCCCGCGCCCGCACACGCACGCTCCCCCTAAAGCGTTGCCGTACCCTCACCTGGACCCTAAACCGTCCCCGTCCCCTAACCCTAACCCTAGCCCGAACCCTAACTTTAACCCTTCCCCGAAGCATGACCCTCACCCGTCCCCTAATCCTAAGCCATACGCTAACACTAACCCGCGCCGTCACACACACGCTCCCCCTAAAGCGTTGCCGTACCCTCACCTGGACCCTAAACCTTCCCCGTCCGCTAACCCTAAACCTAGCCCGAACCCTAACCCTAACCCTTCCCCGAAGCCTGACCCTCACCCGTCCCCTAATCCTAACCCGTACGCTAACACTACCCCGCGCCCTCACACGCACGCTCCCCCTAAAGCGTTGCCGTACCCTCACCTGGAACCTAAACCGTCCCCGTCCCCTAACCCTAACCCTAGCCCGAACCCTAACACTAACCCTTCCCCGAGCCTGACCCTCACCCGTCCCCTAATCCTAACTCGTACGCTAACACTAACCCGCGCCCTCACACGCACGCTCCCCCTAAAGCGTTGCCGTACGCTCACCTGGACCCTAAACCGTCCCCGTCCCCTATCCCTAACCCTAGCCCGAAACCTAACCCTAACCCTTCCCCGAAGCCTGACCCTCACCCGTCCCCTAATCCTAACCCGTACGCTAACACTAACCCGCGCCCTCACACGCACGCTCCCCATAAAGCATTGCTGTACCCTCACCTGGACCCTAAACCGTCCCTGTCCCGTAACCCTAACCCTAGCCCGAACCCTAAACCTAACCCTTCCCCGAAGCCTGACCCTCACCCGTCCTCTAATCCTAACCAGCACGCTAACACTAACCCGCGCCCTCACACGCACGCTTCCCCTAAAGCGTTGCCGTACCCTCACCTGGACCCTAAACCGTCCCCGTCCCCTAACCCTAACCCTAGCCCGAACCCTAACTTTAACCCTTCCCCGAAGCATGACCCTCACCCGTCCCCTAATCCTAAGCCATACGCTAGCACTAACCCGCGCCCTCACACACACGCTCCCCCTAAAGCGTTGCCATACCCTCACCTGGACCCTAAACCGTCCCCGTCCCCTAACCCTAACCCTAGCCCGAACCCTAACCCTAACACTTCCCCGAAGCCTGACCCTCACCCGTCCCCTAATCCTAACCCGTACGCTAACACTAACCCGCGCCCTCACACGCACACTCCCCCTAAAGCGTTGCCGTACCCTCACCTGGACCCTAAACCATCCCCGTCCCCTAACCCTAACCCTAGCCCGAACCCTAACCCTGACGCTTCCCTGAAGCCTGACCCTCACCCGTCCCCTAATCCTAATCCGTAAGCTAACACTAACCCGCGCCTTCACATGCAAGCTCCACCTAAAGCGTTGCCGTACCCTCACCTGGACCCTAAACCGTCCCCGTCCCCTAACCGTAACCCTAGCCCGAACCCTAACCCTAACACTTCCCCGAAGCCTGACCCTCACCCGTCCCCTAATCCTAACCCGTACGCTAACACTAACCCGCGCCCTCACATGCACGCTCCCCCTAAAGCGTTACCGTACCCTCACCTGGACCCTAAACCGTCCCAGTCCCCTAACCCTAACCCTAGCCCGAACCCTAACTTTAACCCTTCCCCGAAGCATGACCCTCACCCGTCCCCTAATCCTAAGCCATACGCTAACACTAACCCGCGCCCCCACAGACACGCTCCCCCTAAAGCGTTGCCGGACCCTCACCTGGACCCTAAACCTTCCCCGTCCCCTAACCCTAACCCTAGCCCGAACCCTAACCCTAACCCTTCCCCGAAGCCTGACCCTCACCCGTCCCCTAATCCTAAACCGTACGCTAACACTAACCCGCGCCCTCACACGCACGCTCCCCCTAAAGCGTTGCCGTACCCTCACCTGGACCCTAAACCGTCCCCGTACCCTAACCCTAACCCTAGCCCGAACCCTAACCCTAACCCTTCCCCGAGCCTGACCCTCACCCGTCCCCTAATCCTAACCCGTACGCTAACACTAACCCGCGCCCTCACACGCACGCTCCCCCTAAAGCATTGCCGTACCCTCAACTGGACCCTAAACCGTCCCCGTCCCCTAACCCTAACCCTAGCCCGAACCCTAAACCTAACACTTCCCCGAAGCCTGACCCTCACCCGTCCCCTAATCCTAACCCGTACGCTAACACTAACCCGCGCCCTCACACGCACGCTCCCCCTAAAGCGTTGCCGTACCCTCACCTGGACCCTAAACCGTCCCCGTCCCCTAACCCTAACCCTAGCCCGAACCCTAACCCTAACACTTCCCCGAAGCCTGACCCTCACCCGTCCCCTAATCCTAACCCGTACGCTAACACTAACCCGCGCCCTCACACGCACGCTCCCCCTAAAGCGTTGCTGTACCCTCACCTGGACCCTAAACCGTCCCTGTCCCGTAACCCTAACCATAGCCCGAACCCTAAACCTAACCCTTCCCCGAAGCCTGACCCTCACCCGTCCCCTAATCCTAACCAGCACGCTAACACTAACCCGCGCCCTCACACGCACGCTTCCCCTAAAGCGTTGCCGTAGCCTCACCTGGACCCTAAACCGTCCCCGTCCCCTAACCCTAACCCTAGCCCGAACCCTAACCCTAACCCTTCCCCGAAGCCTGACCCTCACCCGTCCCCTAATCCTAACCCGTACGCTAACACTACCTCGCGTCCTCACACGCACGCTTCCCCTAAAGCATTGCCGTACCCTCACCTGGACCCTAAACCGTCCCCGTCCCCTAACCCTAACCCTAGCCCGAACCCTAACCCTAACCCTTCCCCGAAGCCTGACCCTCACCCGTCCCCTAATCCTAACCCGTACGCTAACACTACCCCGCGCCCTCACACGCACGCTCCCCCTAAAGCGTTGCCGTACCCTCACCTGGACCCTAAACCGTCCCCGTCCCCTAACACTAACCCTAGCCCGAACCCTAACTTTAACCCTTCCCCGAAGCATGACCCTCACCCGTCCCTTAATCCTAAGCCATACGCTAACACTAACCCGCGCCCTCACACTCACGCTCCCCCTAAAGCGTTGCCGTACCCTCACCTGGACCCTAAACCGTCCCCGTCCCCTGACCCTAACCCTAGCCCGAACCCTAACCCTAACCCTTCCCCGAGCCTGACCCTCACCCGTCCCCTAATCCTAACCCGTACGCTAACACTAACCCGCGCCCTCACACGCACGCTCCCCCTAAAGCGTTGCCGTACCCTCACCTGGACCCTAAACGGTCCCCGTCCCCTAACCCTAACCCTAGCCCGAACCCTAACCCTAACCCTTCCCCGAAGCCTGACCCTCACACGTCCCCTAATCCTAACCCGTACGCTAACACTAACCCGCGCCCTCACACGCACGCTCCCCCTAAAGCGTTGCCGTACCCTCACCTGGACCCTAAACCGTCCCCGTCCCATAACCCTAACCCTAGCCCGAACCCTAACCCTAACCCTTCCCCGAAGCCTGACCCTCACCCGTCCCCTAATCCTAACCCGTACGCTAACACTAAACCGCGCCCTCACACGCACGCTCCCCCTAAAGCGTTGTTGTACCCTCACCTGGACCCTAAACCGTCCCTGTCCCGTAACCCTAAACCTAGCCCGAAACCTAAACCTAACCCTTCCCCGAAGCCTGACCCTCACCCGTCCCCTAATCCTAACCAGCACGCTAACACTAACCCGCGCCCTCACACGCACGCTTCCCCTAAAGCGTTGCCGTACCCTCACCTGGACCCTAAACCGTCCCCGTCCCCTAACCCTAACCCTAAACCTTCCCCGAAGCCTGACCCTCACCCGTCCCCTAATCCTAACCCGTACGCTAACACTACCCCGCGCCCTCACACGCACACTCCCCCTAAAGCGTTGCCGTACCCTCACCTGGACCCTAAACCGTCCCCGTCCCCTAACCCTAACCCTAGCCCGAACCCTAACTTTAACCCTTCCCCGAAGCATGACCCTCACCCATCCCCTAATCCTAACCCGTACGCTAACACTAACCCGCGCCCTCACACGCACGCTCCCCCTAAAGCGTTGCCGTACCCTCACCTGGACCCTAAACCGTCCCCGTCCCCTAACCCTAACCCTAGCCCGAACCCTAACCCTAAACCTTCCCCGAAGCCTGACCCTCACCCGTCCCCTAATCCTAACCCGTACGCTAACACTAACCCACGCCCTCACACGCATGCTCCCCCTAAAGCGTTGCCGTACCCTTACCTGGACCCTAAACCGTGCCCGTCCCCTAACCCTAACCCTAGCACGAACCCTAACCCTAACCCTTCCCCGAAGCCTGACCCTCACCCGTCCCCTAATCCTAACCCGTACGCTAACACTAACCCGCGCCCTCACACGCACACTCACCCTAAAGCGTTGCCGTACCCTCACCTGGACCCTAAACCATCCCCGTCCCCTAACCCTAACCCTAGCCCGAACCCTAACCCTAACCCTTCCCTGAAGCCTGACCCTCACCCGTCCCCTAATCCTAACACGTACGCTAACACTAACCCGCGCCCTCACACGCACGCTCCACCTAAAGCGTTGCCGTACCCTCACCTGGACCCTAAACCTTCCCCGTCCCCTAACCCTAACCCTAGCCCGAACCCTAACCCTAACCCTTCCCCGAAGCCTGACCCTCACCCGTCCCCTAATCCTAACCCGTACGCTAACACTAACCCGCGCCCTCACACGCACGCTCCCCCTAAAGCATTGCCGTACCCTCACCTGGACCCTAAACCGTCCCCGTACCCTAACCCTAACCCTAGCCCGAACCCTATCCCTAAGACTTCCCCGAAGCCTGACCCTCAACCGTCCCCTAATCCTAACACATACGCTAACACTAACCCACGCCCTCACACGCACGCTCCCACTAAAGCGTTGCCGTACCCTCACCTGGACCCTAAACCGTCCCTGTCCCGTAACCCTAACCCTAGCCCGAACCCTAACCCTAACCCTTCCCCGAAGCCTGACCCTCACCCGTCCCCTAATCCTAACCCGTACGCTAACACTAACCCGCGCCCTCACACGCACGCTCCCCCTAAAGCCTTGCCGTACCCTCACCTGGACCCTAAACCGTCCCCGTCCCCTAACCCTAACCCTAGCCCGAACCCTAACCCTAACCCTTCCCCGAAGCCTGACCCTCACACGTCCCCTAATCCTAACCCGTACGCTAACACTAACCCGCGCCCCCACACGCACGCTCCCCCTAAAGCGTTGCCGTACCATCACCTGGACCCTAAACCGTCCCCGTCATCTCACCCTAACCCTAGCCCGAACCCTAACCCTAACCCTTCCCCGAAGCATGACCCTCACCCGTCCCCTAATCCTAACCCGTACGCTAACACTAACCCGCGCCCTCACACTCACGCTCCCCCTAAAGCGTTGCCGTACCCTCACCTGGACCCTCAACCGTCCCCGTCCCCTAACCCTAACACTAGCCCGAACCCTAACCCTAACCCTTCCCCGAAGCCTGACCCTCACCCGTCCCCTAATCCTAACCCGTACGCTAACACTAACCCACGCCCTCACACGCACGCTCCCCCTAAAGCGTTGCCGTACCCTCACCTGGACCCTAAACCGTCCCCGTCCCCTAACCCTAACCCTAGCCCGAACCCTAACCCTAACCCTTCCCCGAAGCCTGACCCTCACCCGTCCCCTAATCCTAACCCGTACGCTAACAATAACCCACGCCCTCACACGCACGCTTCCCCTAAAGCGTTGCCGTACCCTCATGTGGACCCTAAACCGTCCCCGTCCCCTAAACCTAACCCTAGCCCGAACCCTAACCCTAACCCTTCCCCGAAGCCTGACCCTCACCCTTCCCCTAATCCTAACCCGTACGCTAACACTACCCCGCGCCCTCACACGCACGCTCCCCCTAAAGCGTTGCCGTACCCTCACCTGGACCCTAAACTGTCCCCGTCCCCTAACCCTAACTCTAGCCCGAACCCTAACTTTAACACTTCCCCGAAGCATGACCCTCACCCGTCCCCTAATCCTAAGCCATACGCTAACACTAACCCGTGCCGTCACACACACGCTCCCCCTAAAGCGTTGCCGTACCCTCACCTGGACCCTAAACCTTCCCCGTCCCCTAACCCTAACCCTAGCCCGAACCCTAACCCTAACCCTTCCCCGAAGCCTGACCCTCATCCGTCCCCTAATCCTAACCCGAACGCTAACACTACCCCGCACCCTCACACGCACGCTCCCCCTAAAGCGTTGCCGTATCCTCACCTGGACCCTATACCGTCCCCGTCACCTAACCCTAACCCTAAACCGAACCCTAACCCTAACCCTTCCCCGAAGCCTGACCGTCACCCGTCCCCTAATCCTAACTTGTACGCTAACACTAACCCGCGCCCTCACACGCACGCTCCCCATAAAGCATTGCCGTACCCTCACCTGGACCCTAAACCGTCCCCGTCCCCTAACCCTAGCCTGAACCCTAACCCTAACCCTTCCCCGAATCCTAACCCTCACCCGTTCCCTAATCCTAACCCGTACGCTAACACTAACCCGCGCCCACACACGCACGCCCCCCCTAAAGCGTTGCCATACCCTCACCTGGACGCCAAACCGTCCCCGTCCACTAACCCTAACCCTAGCCCGAACCCTAACCCTAACCCTTCCCCGAAGCCTGACCCTCACCCGTCCCCTAATCCTAACCCGTACGCTAATACTAACCCGCGCCCTCACACGCACGCTCCCCCTAAAGCGTTGCCGTACCCTCACTTGGACCCTAAACCGTCCCCGTCCCCTAACCCTAACCCTAGCCCGAACCCTAACCCTAACCCTTCCCCGAAGCCTGACCCTCACCCGTCCCATAATCGTAACCCGTACGCTTACACTAACCCGCGGCCTCACACGCACGCTCCCCCTAAAGCGTTGCTGTACCCTCACCTGGACCCTAAACCGTCCCCGTCCCGTAACCCTAACCCTAGCCCGAACCCTAACCCTAACCCTTCCCGAAGCCTGACGCTCACCCGTCCCCTAATCCTAACCCGTACGCTAACACTAACCCGCGCCCTCACACGCACGCTCCCCCTAAAGCGTTGCCGTACCCTCACCTGGACCCTCAACCGTCCCCGTCCCCTAACCCTAACCCTAGCCCGAACCCTAACCCTAAACCTTCCCCGAAGCCTGACCCTCACACGTCCCCTAATCCTAACCCGTACGCTAACACTAACCCGCGCCCTCACACGCACGCTCCCCCTAAAGCGTTGCCGTACCCTCACCTGGACCCTAAACCGTCCCCGTCCCCTAACCCTAACCATAGCCCTAACCCTAACCCTAACCCTTCCCCGAAGCCTAACCCTCACACGTCCCCTAATCCTATCCCGTACGCTAACACTAAACTGCGCCCTCACACGCACGCTCCCCCTAAAGCGTTGCCGTACCCTCACCTGGACCCTAAACCATCCCCGTCCCCTAACCCTAACCCTATCCCGAACCCTAACCCTAACCCTTCCCCGAGCCTGACCCTCACCCGTCCGCTAATCCTAACCCGTACGCTAACACATAACCCGCGCCCTCACATGCACGCTCCCCCTAAAGCGTTGCTGTACCCTCACCTGGACCCTAAACCGTCCCCGTCCCCTAACCCTATCCCTAGCCCGAACCCTAACCCTAACACTTCCCCGAAGCCTGACCCTCACACGTCCCCTAATCCTAACCCGTATGCTAACACTAACCCGCGCCCTCACACGCACGCTCCCCCTAAAGCGTTGCCGTACCCTCACCTGGACCCTAAACCGTCCCCGTCCCCTAACCCTAACCCTAGCCCGAACCCTAACCCTAAACATTCCCCGAAGCCTGACCCTCACCCGTCCCCTAATCCTAACCCGTACGCTAACAATAACCCGTGCCCTCACACGAACGGTCCCCCTAAAGCGTTGCCGTACCCTCACCTGGACCCTAAACGGTCCCCGTCCCCTAACCCTAACTCTAGCCCGAACCCTAACCCTAACCCTTCCCCGAAGCCTGACACTCACCCGTCCCCTAATCCTAACCCGTACGCTAACACTAACCCGCGCCCTCACACGCACGCTCCCCCTAAAGCCTTGCCGTACCCTCACCTGGACCCTAAACCGTCCCCGTCCCCTAACCCTAGCCCTAGCCCGAACCCTAACCCTAACCCTTCCCCGAAGCCTGACCCTCACCCGTCCCCTAATCCTAAACCGTACGCTAACACTGACCCGCGCCCTCACACGCACACTCCCCCTAAAGCGTTGCCGTACCCTCACCTGGACCCTAAACCGTCCCCGTCCCCTAACCCTAACCCTAGACCGAACCCTAACCCTAACCCTTCCCCGAAGCCTGACCCTCACCCGTCCTCTAAACCTAACACGTACGCTAACACTAACCCCCACCCTCACACGCACGCTCCCCTTAAAGCGTTGCCGTACTCTTACCTGGACCCTAAACCGTCCCCATCCCCTAACCCTAACCCTAGCCCAAACCCTAACCCTAACCCTTCCCCAAAGCCTGACCCTCACCCGTCCCCTAATCCTAACCCGTACGCTAACACTACCCCGCGCCCTCACATGCATGCTCCCCCTAAAGCGTTGCCGAACCCTCACCTGGACCCTAAACCGTCCCCGTCACCTAACCCTAACCCTAGCCCGAAACCTAACCCTAACCCTTCCCCGAAGCATGACCCTCACCCGTCCCCTAATCCTAACCCGTACGCTAACACTAACCCGCGCCCTCACACGCACGCTCCCCCTAAAGCGTTGCCGTACCCTCACCTGGACCCTAAACCGTCCCCGTCCCCTAAACCTAACCCTAGCCCGAACCCTAACCCTAACCCTTCCCCGAAGCCTGACCCTCACCCGTCCCCTAATCCGAACCCGTACGCTAACACTAACCCGTGCCCTCCCACGCACGCTCCCCCTAAAGCGTTGCCGTACCCTCACCTGGACCCTAAACCGTCCCCGTCCCCTAACCGTAACCCTAGACCGAACCCTAACCCTAACCCTTCCCCGAAGCCTGACCCTCACCCGTCCCCTAATCCTAACACGTACGCTAACACTAACCCGCGCCCTCACACGCACGCTCCCCCTAAAGCGTTGCCGTACCCTCACCTGGACCCTAAACCGTCCCCGTCCCCTAAACCTAACCCTAGCCCGAACCCTAACCCTAACCCTTCCCCGAAGCCTGACCCTCACCCGTCACCTAATCCTAACCCGTACGCTAACAGTAACCCGCGCCCTCCCACGCACGCTCCCCCTAAAGCTTTGCTGTACCCTCACCTGGACCCTAAACCGTCCCTCTCCCGTAACCCTAACCCTAGCCCGAACCCTAACCCTAACCCTTCCCCGAAGCCTGACCCTCACCCGTCCCCTAATCCTAACCAGCACGCTAACACTAACCCGCGCCCTCACACGCACGCTTCCCCTAAAGCGTTGCCGTACCCTCACCTGGACCCTAAACCGTCCCCGTCCCCTAACCCTAAACCTAGCCCGAACTCTAACCCTAACACTTCCCCGAAGCCTGACCCTCACCCGTCCCCTAATCCTAACCCGTACGCTAACACTATCCTGCGCCCTCACACGCACGGTCCCCCTAAAGCGTTGCCATACCCTCACCTGGACCCTAAACCGTCCCCGTCCCCTAACCCTAACCCTAGCCCGAACCCTGTCTTTAACCCTTCCCCGAAGCCTGACCCTCACCCGTCTCCTAATCCTAACCCGTACGCTAGCACTAACCCGCGCCCTCACACGCACACTCCCCCTAAAGCGTTGCCGTAGCCTCACCTGGACCCTAAACCGTCCCCGTCCCCTAACACTAACCCTAGCCCGAACCCTAACCCTAACCCTTCCCCGAAGCCTGACCCTTACCCGTCCCCTAATCCTAACCCGTACGCTAACACTAACCCGCGCCCTCACACGCACGCTCACCCTAAAGCGTTGCCGTACCCTCACCTGGACCCTAAACCGTCCCCGTCCCCTAACCCTAACCCTAGCCCGAACCCTAACCGTAACACTTCCCCGAAGCATGACCCTCACCCGTCCCCTAATCCTAACACGTACGCTAACACTAACCCACGCCCTCACACGCACGCTCCCCCTAAAGCGTTGCCGTACGCTCACCTGGACCCTAAACCGTCCCCGTCCCCTAACCCTAACCCTAGGCCGAACCGTAACCCTAACCCTTACCCGAAGCCTGACCCTCACCCGTCCCCTAATCCTAACCCGTACGCTAACACTAACACTCGCCCTCACACGCACGCTCCCCCTAAAGCGTTGCCGTACCCTCACCTGGACCCTAAACCGTCCCCGTCCCCTAACCCTAACCCTAGCCCGAACCCTAACCCTAACCCTTCCCTGAAGCCTGACCCTCACCCGTCCCCTAATCCTAACCCGTACGCTAACACTAACCCGCGCCCTCACACACACAGTCCCCCAAAAGTGTTGCCGTACCCTCACCTGGACCCTAAACCGTCCCTGTCCCGTAACCCTAACCCTAGCCCGAACCCTAACCCTAACCCTTCCCCGAAGCTTGACCCTCACCCGTCCCCTAATCCTAACCCGTACGCTAACACTAACCCGCGCCCTCACACGCACGCTCCCCCTAAAGCGATGCCGTACCCTCACCTGGACCCTAAACCGTCCCCGTCCCCTAACCCTAACCCTAGCCCGAACCCTAACCCTAACCCTTCCCCGAAGCCTGACCTTCACCTGTCCCCTAATCCTAACCCGTACGCTAACACTAACCCGCGCCCTCACACGCACGCTCCCCCTAAAGCGTTGCCGTACCCTCAACTGGACCCTCAACCGTCCCCGTCCCCTAACCCTAACCCTAGCCCGAACCCTAACCCTAACCCTTCCCCGAAGCCTGACCCTCACCCGTCCCCTAATCCTAACCCGTACGCTAACACTAACCCGCGCCCTCACACGCACGCTCCCCCTAAAGCGTTGCCGTACCCTCACCTGGACCCTAAACCGTCCCCATCCCCTAACCCTAACCCTAGCCCGAACCCTAACCCTAACCCTTCCCCGAAGCCTGACCCTCACCCGTCCCCTAATCCTAACCCGTACGCTAACACTAACCCGCGCCCTCACATGCACGCTCCACCTAAAGCGTTGCCGTACCCTCACCTGAAACCTAAACCGTCCCCGTCCCCTAACCCTAACCCTAGCCCGAACCCTAACCCTAACCCTTCCCCGAAGCCTGACCCTCACCCGTCCCTTAATCCTGACCCGTACGCTAACAGTAACCCGCGCCCTCACACGCACGCTCCCCCTAAAGCGTTGCCGTACCCTCACCTGGACCCTAAACCGTCCCCGTCCCCTAACCCTAGCCCTAGCCTGAACCCTAACCCTAACCCTTCCCCGAAGCCTGACCCTCACCCGTCCCCTAATCCTAAACCGTACGCTAACACTGACCCGCGCCCTCACACACACAATCCCCCTGAAGCGTTGCCGTACCCTCACCTGGACCCTAAACCGTCCCCGTCCCCTAACCCTAACCCTAGCCCGAACCCTAACCCTAACCCTTCCCTGAAGCCTGACCCTCACACGTCCCCTAATCCTAACCCGTACGCTAACAATAACCCGCGCCCTCACACGCACGCTCCACCTAAAGCGTTGCCGTACCCTCACCTGGACCCTAAACCATCCCCATCCCCTAACCCTAACCCTAGCCCGAACCCTAAACCTAACCCTTCCCCGAAGCCTGACCCTCACCCGTCCCCTAATCCTAACACGTATGCTAACACTAACCCGCGCCCTCACACGCACGCTCCCCCTAAAGCGTTGCCATACCCTCACCCGGACTCTAAACCGTCCCCGTCCCCTAACCCTAACCCTAGCCCGAACCCTAACCCTAAACCTTCCCCGAAGCCTGACCCTCACCCGTCCTCTAAACCTAACACGTACGCTAACACTAACCACCGCCCTCACACGCACGCTCCCCTTAAGCGTTGCCGTACTCTTACCTGGACCCTAAACCGTCCCCATCCCCTAACCCTAACCCTAGCCCGAACCCTAACCCTAACCCTTCCCCAAAGCCTGACCCTCACCCGTCCCCTAATCCTAACCCGTACGCTAACACTACCCCACGCCCTCACACGCACGCTCCCCCTAAAGCGTTGCCGTACCCTCACCTGGACCCTAAACCGTCCCCGTCACCTAACCCTAACCCTAGCCCGAACCCTAACCCTAACCCTTCCCCGAAGCATAACCCTCACCCGTCCCCTAATCCTAACCCGTACGCTAACACTAACCGGCGCCCTCACACGCACGCTCCCCCTAAAGCGTTGCCGTACCCTCACCTGGACCCTAAACCGTCCCCGTCCCCTAAACCTAACCCTAGCCCGAAACCTAACCCTAACCCTTCCCCGAAGCCTGACCCTCACCCGTCCCCTAATCCGAACCCGTACGCTAACACTAAACCGTGCCCTCACACGCACGCTCCCCCTAAAGCGTTGCCGTACCCTCACCTGGACCCTAAACCGTCCCCGTCCCCTAACCCTAACCCTAGCCCGAACCCTAACCCTAACCCTTCCCCGAAGCCTGACCCTCACCCGTCCCCTAATCCTAACCCGTACGCTAACACTAACCCGCGCCCTCACACGCACGCTCCCCCTAAAGCGTTGCCGTACCCTCACCTGGACCCTAAACCGTCCCCGTCCCCTAAACCTAACCCTAGCCCGAACCCTAACCCTAACCCTTCCCCGAAGCCTGACCCTCACCCGTCCCCTAATCCTAACCCGTACGCTAACACTAACCCGCGCCCTCCCACGCACGCTCCCCCTAAAGCTTTGCTGTACCCTCACCTGGACCCTAAACCGTCCCTGTCCCGTAACCCTAACCCTATCCCGAACCCTAACCCTAACCCTTCCCCGAAGCCTGACCCTCACCCGTCTCCTAATCCAAACGAGCACGCTAACACTAACCCGCGCCCTCACACGCACGCTTCCCCTAAAGTGTTGCCGTACCCTCACCTGGACCCTAAACCGTCCCCGTCCCCTAACCCTAACCCTAGCCCGAACCCTGTCTTTAACCCTTCCCCGAAGCCTGACCCTCACCCGTCTCCTAATCCTAACCCGTACACTAACACTAAGCCACGCCCTCACACGCACGCTCCCCCTAAAACGTTGCCGTACCCTCACCTGGACCCTAAACCGTCCCAGTCCCCTAACCCTAACCCTAGCCTGAACCCTAACCCTAACCCTTACCCGAAGCCTGACCGTCACCCGTCCCCTAATCCTAACCCGTACGCTAACACTAACCCTCGCCCTCACACGTACGCTCCCCCTAAAGCGTTGCCGTACCCTCACCTGGACCCTAAACCGTCCCCGTCCCCTAACCCTAACCCTAGCCCGAACGCTAACCCTAACCCTTCCCTGAAGCCTGACCCTCACCCGTCCCCTAATCCTAACCCGTACGCTAACACTAACCCGCGCCCTCACACGCACGCTCCCCCTAAAGCGTTGCCGTACCCTCACCTGGACCCTAAACTGTCCCCGTCCCCTAAACCTAACCCTAGCCCGAACCCTAACCCTAACCCTTCCCCGAAGCCTGACCCTCACCCGTCCCCTAATCCTAACCCGTACGCTAACACTAACCCGCGCCCTCCCACGCACGCTCCCCCTAAAGCTTTGCTGTACCCTCACCTGGACCCTAAACCGTCCCTGTCCCGTAACCCTAACCCTATCCCGAACCCTAACCCTAACCCTTCCCCGAAGCCTGACCCTCACCCGTCTCCTAATCCAAACGAGCACGCTAACACTAACCCGCGCCCTCACACGCACGCTTCCCCTAAAGTGTTGCCGTACCCTCACCTGGACCCTAAACCGTCCCCGTCCCCTAACCCTAACCCTAGCCCGAACCCTAACCCTAACCCTTTCCCGAAGCCTGACCCTCACCCGTCCCCTAATCCTAACCCGTACGCTAACACTACCCCGCGCCCTCACACGCACGGTCCCCCTAAAGCGTTGCCGTACCCTCACCTGGACCCTAAACCGTCCGCATCCCCTAACCCTAACCCTAGCCCGAACCCTGTCTTTAACCCTTCCCCGAAGCCTGACCCTCACCCGTCTCCTAATCCTAACCCGTACACTAACACTAAGCCACGCCCTCACACGCACGCTCCCCCTAAAACGTTGCCGTACCCTCACCTGGACCCTAAACCGTCCCAGTCCCCTAACCCTAACCCTAGCCTGAACCCTAACCCTAACCCTTACCCGAAGCCTGACCGTCACCCGTCCCCTAATCCTAACCCGTACGCTAACACTAACCCTCGCCCTCACACGTACGCTCCCCCTAAAGCGTTGCCGTACCCTCACCTGGACCCTAAACCGTCCCCGTCCCCTAACCCTAACCCTAGCCCGAACGCTAACCCTAACCCTTCCCTGAAGCCTGACCCTCAACCGTCCCCTACTCCTAACCCGTACGCTAACACTAACCCGCGCCCTCACACACACGGTCCCCCTAAAGTGTTGCCGTACCCTCACCTGGACCCTAAACCGTCCCCGTCCCGTAACCCTAACCCTAGCCCGAACCGTAACCCTAACCCTTCCCCGAAGCCTGACCCTCACCCGTCCCCTAATCCTAAACCGTACGCTAACACTGACCCGCGCCCTCACACGCACACTCCCCCTAAAGCGTTGCCGTACCCTCACCTGGACCCTAAACCGTCCCCGTCCCCTAACCCTAACCCTAGCCCGAACCCTAACCCTAACCCTTCCCTGAAGCCTGACCCTCACCCGTCCCCTAATCCTAACCCGTACGCTAACAATAACCCGCGCCCTCACACGCACGCTCCACCTAAAGCGTTGCCGTACCCTCACCTGGACCCTAAACCGTCCCCGTCCCCTAACCCTAACCCTAGCCCGAACCCTAACCCTAACCCTTCCCCGAAGCCTGACCCTCACCCTTCCCCTAATCCTAACCCGTACGCTAACACTAACCCGCGCCCTCACATGCACGCTCCCCCTAAAGCGTTGCCGTACCCTCACCTGGACCCTAAACCGTCCCCGTCCCCTAACCCTAACCCTAGCCCGAACCCTAACCCTAACCCTTCCCCGAAGCCTGACCCTCACCCGTCCCCTAATCCTAACCCGTACGCTAACACTAACCCCCACCCTCACACGCACTCTCCCCCTAAAGCGTTGCCGTCCCCTCACCTGGACTCTAAACCGTCCCCGTCCCCTAACCCTAACCCTAGCCCGAACCCTAAACCTAACCCTTCCCCGAAGCCTGACCCTCATCCGTCCTCTAAACCTAACACGTACGCTAACACTAACCCCCACCCTCACACGCACACTCCCCTTAAAGCGTTGCCGTACTCTTACCTGCACCCTAAACCGTCCCCATCCCCTAACCCTAACCCTAGCCCGAACCCTAACCCTAACCCTTCCCCAAAGCCTGACCCTCACCCGTCCCCTAATCCGAACCCGTACGCTAACACTAACCCGTGCCCTCACACACACGCTCCCCCTAAAGCGTTGCCGTACCCTCACCTGGACCCTAAACCGTCCCCGTCCCCTAACCCTAACCCTAGCCCGAACCCTAACCCTAACCCTTCCCCGAAGCCTGACCCTCACCCGTCCCCTAATCCTAACCCGTACGTTAACACTAACCCGCGCCCTCACACGCACGCTCCCCCTAAAGCGTTGCCGTACCCTCACCTGGACCCTAAACCGTCCCCGTCCCGTAAGCCTTACCCTAGCCCGAACCCTAACCCTAACCCTTCCCCGAAGCCTGACCCTCACCCGTCCCCTAATCCTAACACGTACGCTAACACTAACCCGCGCCCTCACACGCACGCTCCCCCTAAAGCGTTGCCGTACCCTCACCTGGACCCTAAACCGTCCCCGTCCCCTAACCCTAACCCTAGCCCGAACCCTAACCCTAACCCTTCCCCGAAGCCTGACCCTCACCTGTCCCCTAATCCTAACCCGTACGCTAACACTAACCCGCGCCCTCACACGCACGCTCCCCCTAAAGCGTTGCCGTACCCTCACCTGGACCCTCAACCGTCCCCGTCCCCTAACCCTAACCCTAGCCCGAACCCTAACCCTAACCCTTCCCCGAAGCCTGACCCTCACCCGTCCCCTAATCCTAACCCGTACGCTAACACTAACCCGCGCTCTCACACGCACGCTCCCCCTAAAGCGTTGCCGTACCCTCACCTGGACCCTAAACGGTCCCCGTCCCCTAACCCTAACCCTAGCCCGAACCCTAACCCTAACCCTTCCCCGAAGCCTGACCCTCACCCGTCCCCTAATCCTAACCCGTACGCTAACACTAACCCGCGCCCTCACATGCAGGCTCCACCTAAAGCGTTGCCGTACCCTCACCTGAAACCTAAACCGTCCCCGTCCCCTAACCCTAACCCTAGCCCGAACCCTAACCCTAACCCTTCCCCGAAGCCTGACCCTCACAAGTCCCCTAATCCTAACCCGTACGCTATCACTAACTCGCGCCCTCACACGCACGCTCCACTTAAAGCGTTGCCGTACCCTCACCTGGACCCTCAACCGTCCCCGTCCCCTAACCCCAACCCTAGCCCGAACCCTAACCCTAACCCTTCCCCGAAGCCTGACCCTCACCCGTCCCCTAATCCTAACCCGTACGCTAACACTAACCCGCGCCCTCACACGCACGCTCCCCCTAAAGCGTTGCCGTACCCTCCCCTGGACCCTAAACCGTCCCCGTCCCCTAACCCTAGCCCTAGCCCGAACCCTAACCCTAACCCTTCCCCGAAGCCTGACCCTCACCCGTCCCCTAATCCTAAACCGTACGCTAACACTGACCCGCGCCCTCACACGCACACTCCCCCTAAAGCGTTGCCGTACCCTCACCTGGACCCTAAACCGTCCCCGTCCCCTAACCCTAACCCTAGCCCGAACCCTAACCCTAACCCTTCCCTGAAGCCTGACCCTCACCCGTCCCCTAATCCTAACCCGTACGCTAACAATAACCCGCGCCCTCACACGCACGCTCCACCTAAAACGTTGCCGTACCCTCACCTGGACCCTAAACCGTCCCCGTCCCCTAACCCTAACCCTAGCCCGAACCCTAACCCTAACCCTTCCCCGAAGCCTGACCCTCACCCGGCCCTAATCCTAACCCGTACGCTAACACTAACCCACGCCCTCACATGCACGCTCCCCCTAAAGCATTGCCGTACCCTCACCTGGACCCTAAACCGTCCCCGTCCCCTAACCCTAACCCTAGCCCGAACCTTAACCCTAACCCTTCCCCGAAGCCTGACCCTCACCCGTCCCCTAATCCTAACCCGTACGCTAACACTAACCCGCGCCCTCACACGCACGCTCCCCCTAAAGCGTTGCCGTCCCGTCACCTGGACTCTAAACCGTCCCCGTCCCCTAACCCTAACCCTAGCCCGAACCCTAACCCTAACCCTTCCCCGAAGCCTGACCCTCATTCGTCCTCTAAACCTAACACGTACGCTAACACTAACCCCCACCCTCACACGCACGCTCCCCTTAAAGCGTTGCCGTACTCTTACTTGGACCCTAAACCGTCCCCATCCCCTAACCCTAACCCTAGCCCGAACCCTAACCCTAACCCTTCCCCGAAGCATGACCCTCACCCGTCCCCTAATCCTAACCCGTACGCTAACACTAACCCGCGCCCTCACACGCACGCTCCCCCTAAAGCGTTGCCGTACCCTCACCTGGACCCTAAACCGTCCCCGTCCCCTAAACCTAACCCTAGCCCGAACCCTAACCCTAACCCTTCCCCGAAGCCTGACCCTCACCCGTCCCCTAATCCGAACCCGTACGCTAACACTAACCCGTGCCCTCACACGCACGCTCCCCCTAAAGCGTTGCCGTACCCTCACCTGGACCCTAAACCGTCCCCGTCCCCTAACCCTAACCCTAGCCCGAACCCTAACCCTAACCCTTCCCCGAAGCCTGACCCTCACCCGTCCCCTAATCCTAACCCGTACGCTAACACTAACCCGCGCCCTCACACGCACGCTCCCCCTAAAGCGTTGCCGTACCCTCACCTGGACCCTAAACCGTCCCCGTCCCGTAACCCTAACCCTAGCCCGAACCCTAACCCTAACCCTTTCCCGAAGCCTGACCCTCACCCGTCCCCTAATCCTAACCCGTACGCTAACACTAACCCGCGCTCTCACACGCACGCTCCCCCTAAAGCGTTGCCGTACCCTCACCTGGACCATAAACGGTCCCCGTCCCCTAACCCTAACCCTAGCCCGAACCCTAACCCTAACCCTTCCCCGAAGCCTGACCCTCACCCGTCCCCTAATCCTAACCCGTACGCTAACACTAACCCGCGCCCTCACACGCACGCTCCACCTAAAGCGTTGCCGTACCCTCACCTGAAACCTAAACCGTCCCCGTCCCCTAACCCTAACCCTAGCCCAAACCCTAACCCTAACCCTTCCCCGAAGCCTGACCCTCACCCGTCCCCTAATCCTAACCCGTACGCTAACACTAACCCGCGCCCTCACACGCACGCTCCACCTAAAGCGTTGCCGTACCCTCACCTGGACCCTCAACCGTCCCCGTTCCCTAACCCCAACCCTAGCCCGAACCCTAACCCTAACCCTTCCCCGAAGCCTGACCCTCACCCGTCCCCTAATCCTAACCCGTACGCTAACACTAACCCGCGCCCTCACACGCACGCTCCCCCTAAACCGTTGCCGTACCCTCACCTGGACCCTAAACCGTCCCCGTCCCCTAACCCTAGCCCTAGCCCGAACCCTAACCCTAACCCTTCCCCGAAGCCTGACCCTCACCCGTCCCCTAATCCTAAACCGTACGCTAACACTGACCCGCGCCCTCACACGCACACTCCCCCTAAAGCGTTGCCGTACCCTCACCTGGACCCTAAACCGTCCCCGTCCCCTAACCCTAACCCTAGCCCGAACCCTAACCCTAACCCTTCCCTGAAGCCTGACCCTCACCCGTCCCCTAATCCTAACCCGTACGCTAACAATAACCCGCGCCCTCACACGCACGCTCCACCTAAAGCGTTGCCGTACCCTCACCTGGACCCTAAACCGTCCCCGTCCCCTAACCCTAGCCCGAACCCTAACCCTAACCCTTCCCCGAAGCCTGACCCTCACCCGTCCCCTAATCCTAACCCGTACGCTAACACTAACCCGCGCCCTCACATGCACGCTCCCCCTAAAGCATTGCCGTACCCTCACCTGGACCCTAAACCGTCCGCGTCCCCTAACCCTAACCCTAGCCCGAACCTTAACCCTAACCCTTCCCCGAAGCCTGACCCTCACCCGTCCCCTAATCCTAACCCGTACGCTAACACTAACCCGCGCCCTCACACGCACGCTCCCCCTAAAGCGTTGCCGTCCCCTCACCTGGACTCTAAACCGTCCCCGTCCCCTAACCCTAACCCTAGCCCGAACCCTAACCCTAACCCTTCCCCGAAGCCTGACCCTCATCCGTCCTCTAAACCTAACACGTACGCTAACACTAACCCCCACCCTCACACGCACGCTCCCCTTAAAGCGTTGCCGTACTCTTACCTGGACCCTAAACCGTCCCCATTCCCTAACCCTAACCCTAGCCCGAACCCTAACCCTAACCCTTCCCCGAAGCATGACCCTCACCCGTCCCCTAATCCTAACCCGTACGCTAACACTAACCCGCGCCCTCACACGCACGCTCCCCCTAAAGCGTTGCCGTACCCTCACCTGGACTCTAAACCGTCCCCGTCCCCTAAACCTAACCCTAGCCCGAACCCTAACCCTAACCCTTCCCCGAAGCCTGACCCTCACCCGTCCCCTAATCCGAACCCGTACGCTAACACTAACCCGTGCCCTCACACGCACGCTCCCCCTAAAGCGTTGCCGTACCCTCACCTGGACCCTAAACCGTCCCCGTCCCCTAACCCTAACCCTAGCCCGAACCCTAACCCTAACCCTTCCCCGAAGCCTGACCCTCACCCGTCCCCTAATCCTAACCCGTACGCTAACACTAACCCGCGCCCTCACACGCACGCTCCCCCTAAAGCGTTGCCGTACCCTCACCTGGACCCTAAACCGTCCCCGTCCCGTAACCCTAACCCTAGCCCGAACCCTAACCCTAACCCTTCCCCGAAGCCTGACCCTCACCCGTCCCCTAATCCTAACCCGTACGCTAACACTAACCCGCGCCCTCACACGCACGGTCCCCCTAAAGCGTTGCCGTACCCTCACCTGGACCCTAAACCGTCCCCGTCCCCTAACCCTAACCCTAGCCCGAACCCTAACCCTAACCCTTCCCCGAAGCCTGACCCTCACCCGTCCCCTAATCCTAACCCGTACGCTAACAGTAACCCGCGCCTTCACACGCACGCTCCCCCTAAAGCGTTGCCGTACCCTCACCTGGACCCTAAACCGTCCCCGTCCCCTAACCCTAACCCTAGCCCGAACCCTAACCCTAACCCTTCCCCGAAGCCTGACCCTCACCTGTTCCCTAATCCTAACCCGTACGCTAACACTAACCCGCGCCCTCACACGCACGCTCCCCCTAAAGCGTTGCCGTACCCTCACCTGGACCCTCAACCGTCCCCGTCCCCTAACCCTAACCCTAGCCCGAACCCTAACCCTAACCCTTCCCCGAAGCCTGACCCTCACCCGTCCCCTAATCCTAACCCGTACGCTAACACTAACCCGCGCTCTCACACGCACGCTCCCCCTAAAGCGTTGCCGTACCCTCACCTGGACCCTAAACCGTCCCCGTCCCCTAACCCTAACCCTAGCCCGAACCCTAACCCTAACCCTTCCCCGAAGCCTGACCCTCACCCGTCCCCTAATCCTAACCCGTACGCTAACACTAACCCGCGCCCTCACACGCACGCTCCACCGAAAGCGTTGCCATACCCTCACCTGAAACCTAAACGGTCCCCGTCCCCTAACCCTAACCCTAGCCCGAACCCTAACCCTAACCCTTCCCCGAAGCCTGACCCTCACCCGTCCCTTAATCCTGACCCGTACGCTAACACTAACCCGCGCCCTCACACGCACGCTCCCCCTAAAGCGTTGCCGTACCCTCACCTGGACCCTAAACCGTCCCCGTCCCCTAACCCTAACCCTAGCCCTAAACCTAACCCTAACCCTAACCCTTCCCCGAAGCCTGACCCTTACCCGTCCCCTAATCCTAACCCGTACGCTAACACTAACCCGCGCCCTCACATGCACGCTCCCCCTAAAGCGTTGCCGTACCCTCACCTGGACCCTAAACCGTCCCCGTCCCCTAACCCTAACCCTAGCCCGAACCCTAACCCTCACCCTTCCCCGAAGCCTGACCCTCACCCGTCCCGTAATCCTAACCCGTACGCTAACACAAACCCGCGCCCTCACACGCACGCTCCCCCTAAAGCGTTGCCATACACTCACCTGGACTCTAAACCGCCCCCGTCCCCTAACCCTAACCCTAGCCCGAACCCTAACCCTAACCCTTCCCCGAAGCCTGACCCTCATCCGTCCTCTAAACCTAACACGTACGCTAACACTAACCCCCGCCCTCACACGCACGCTCCCCTTAAAGCGTTGCCGTACTCTTACCTGGTCCCTAAACCGTCCCCATCCCCTAACCCTAACCCTAGCCCGAACCCTAACCCTAACCCTTCCCCAAAGCCTGACCCTCACCCGTCCCCTAATCCTAACCCGTACGCTAACACTACCCCGCGCCCTCACACGCACGCTCCCCCTAAAGCGTTGCCGTACCCTCATCTGGACCCTAAACCGTCCGTGTCCCGTAACCCTAACCCTAGCCCGAACCCTAACCCTAACCCTTCCCCGAAGCCTGACCCTCACCCGTCCCCTAATCCTAACCCGTACGCTAACACTACCCCGCGCCCTCACACGCACGGTCCCCCTAAAGCGTTGCCGTACCCTCACCTGGACCCTAAACCGTCCCCATCCCCTAACCCACCCCTAGCCCGAACCCTGTCTTTAACCCTTCCCCGAAGCCTGACCCTCACCCGTCTCCTAATCCTAACCCGGACGCTAACACTAAGCCACGCCCTCACACGCACGCTCCCCCTAAAACGTTGCCGTACCCTCACCTGGACCCTAAACCGTCCCCGTCCCCTAAACCTAACCCTAGCCTGAACCCTAACCCTAACCCTTACCCGAAGCCTGACCGTCACCCGTCCCTTAATCCTAACCCGTACGCTAACACTAACCCGCGCCCTCACACGCACGCTCCACGTAAAGCGTTGCCGTACCCTCACCTGGACCCTAAACCGTCCCCGTCCCCTAACCCTAACCCTAGCCCGAACCCTAACCCTAACCCTTCCCCGAAGCCTGACCCTCACCCGTCCCCTAATCCTAACCCGTACGCTAACACTAACCCGCGCCCTCACACGCACGCTCCCCCTAAAGCGTTGCCGTACCCTCACCTGGACCCTAAACCGTCCCCGTCCCCTAACCCTAACCCTAGCCCGAACTCTAACCCTAACCCTTCCCCGAAGCCTGACCCTCACCCGTCCCCTAATCCTAACCCGTACGCTAACACTAACCCGCGCCCTCACACGCACTGTCCCCCTAAAGCGTTGCCGTACCCTCACCTGGACCCTAAACCGTCCCCGTCCCCTAACCCTAACCCTAGCCCGAACCCTAACCCTAACCCTTCCCCGAAGCCTGACCCTCACCCGTCTCCTAATCCTAACCCGTACGCTAACACTAAGCCACGCCCTCACACGCACGCTCCCCCTAAAACGTTGCCGTACCCTCACCTGGACCCTAAACCGTCCCCGTCCCCTAACCCTAACCCTAGCCCGAACCCTAACCCTAACCCTTCCCCGAAGCCTGACCCTCACCCGTCCCCTAATCCTAACCCGTACGCTAACACTAACACTCGCCCTCACACGCACGCTCCCCCTAAAGCGTTGCCGTACCCTCACCTGGACCCTAAACCGTCCCCGTCCCCTAACCCTAACCCTAGCCCGAACCCTAACCCTAACCCTTCGCTGAAGCCTGACCCTCAACCGTCCTCTACTCCTAACCCGTACGCTAACACTAACCCGCGCCCTCACACGCACGGTCCCCCAAAAGTGTTGCCGTACCCTCACCTGGACCCTAAACCGTCCGTGTCCCGTAACCCTAACCCTAGCCCGAACCCTAACCCTAACCCTTCCCCGAAGCCTGACCCTCACCCGTCCCCTAATCCTAACCCGTACGCTAACACTAACCCGCGCCCTCACACGCACGCTCCCCCTAAAGAGTTGCCGTACCCTCACCTGGACCCTAAACCGTCCCCGTCCCCTAACCCTAACCCTAGCCCGAACCCTAAACCTAACCCTTCCCCGAAGCCTGACCCTCACCTGTCCCCTAATCCTAACCCGTACGCTAACACTAACCCGCGCCCTCACACGCACGCTCCCCCTGAAGCGTTGCCGTACCCTCACCTGGACCCTCAACCGTCCCCGTCCCATAACCCTAACCCTAGCCCGAACCCTAACCCTAACACTTCCCCGAAGCCTGACCCTCACCCGTCCCCTAATCCTAACCCGTACGCTAACACTAACCCGCGCCCTCACACGCACGCTCCCCCTAAAGCATTGCCGTACCCTCACCTGGACCCTAAACCGTCCCCGTCCCCTAACCCTAACCCTAGCCCGAACCCTAACCCTAACCCTTCCCCGAAGCCTGACCCTCACCCGTCCCTTAATCCTAACCCGTACGCTAACACTAACCCGCGCCCTCACACGCACGCTCCACCTAAAGCGTTGCCATACCCTCACCTGAAACCTAAACCGTCCCCGTCCCCTAACCCTAACCCTAGCCCGAACCATAACCCTAACCCTTCCCCGAAGCCTGACCCTCAGCCGTCCCTTAATCCTGACCCGTACGCTAACACTAACCCGCACCCTCACACGCACGCTCCCCCTAAAGCGTTGACGTACCCTCACCTGGACCCTAAACCGTTCCCATCCCCTAACCCTAGCCCTAGCCCGAACCCTAACCCTAACCCTTCCCCGAAGCCTGACCCTCACCCGTCCCCTAATCCTAAACGGTACGCTAACACTGACCCGCGCCCTCACACGCACGCTCCCCCTAAAGCGTTGCCGTACCCTCACCTGGACCCTAAACCGTCCCCGTCCCCTAACCCTAACCCTAGCCTGAACCCTAACCCTAACCCTTCCCTGAAGCCTGACCCTCACCCGTCCCCTAATCCTAACCCGTACGCTAACAATAACCCGCGCCCTCACACGCACGCTCCACCTAAAGCGTTGCCGTACCCTCACCTGGCCCCTAAACCGTCCCCGTCCCCTAACCCTAACCCTAGCCCGAACCCTAACCCTAACCCTTCCCCGAAGCATGACCCTCACCCGTCCCCTAATCCTAACCCGTACGCTAACACTAACCCGCGCCCTCACACGCACGCTCCCCCTAAAGCGTTGCCGTACCCTCACCTGGACCCTAAACCGTCCCTGTCCCCTAACCCTAACCCTAGCCCGAACCCTAACCCTAACCCTTCCCCAAAGACTGACCCTCACTCGTCCCCTAATCCTAACCCATACGCTAACACTAAGCTAAGCCCTCACACGCACGCTCCCCATAAAACGTTGCCGTACCCTCACCTGGACCCTAAACCATCCCCGTCCCCTAACCCTAACCCTAGCCCGAACCCTAACCCTAACACTTCCCCGAAGCCTGACCCTCACCCGTCTCCTAATTCTAACCCGTACGCTAACACTAACCCTCGCCCTCACATGCACGCTCCCCCTAAAGCGTTGCCGTACCCTCACCTGGACCCTAAACCGTCCCCGTCCCCTAACCATAACACTAGCCCGAACCATAACCCTAACCCTTCCCCGAAGCCTGACCTTCAACCGTCCCCTACTTCTAACCCGTACGCTAACACTAACCCACGCCCTCACACACACGCTCTCCCTAAAGCATTGCCGAACACTCACCTGGACCCTAAACCGTCCCTGTCCCGTAACCCTAACCCTAGCCCGAACCCTAACCCTAACCCTTCCCCGAAGCCTGACCCTCACCCGTCCCCTAATCCTAACCCGTACGCTAACACTAACCCACGCCCTCACACGCATGTTCCCCCTAAAGCGTTGCCGTACCCTCATCTGGACCCTAAACCATCCCCGTCCCCTAACCCTAACCCTAACCCTTCCCCGAAGCCTGACCCTCACCCGTCTCCTAATCCTAACCCGTACGCTAACACTAAGCCACGCCCTCACACGCAAGCTCCCCCTAAAATGTTGCCGTACCCTCACCTGGAACCTAAACCGTCCCCGTCCCCTAACCCTAAACCTAGCCCGAACCCTAACCCTAACCCTTACCCGAAGCCTGACCCTCACCCGTCCCCTAATCCTAACCCGTACGCTAACACTAACCCTCGCCCTCACACGCACGCTCCCCCTAAAGCGTTGCCGTACCCTCACCTGGACCCTAAACCGTCCCCGTCCCCTAACCCTAACCCTAGCCCGAACCCTAACCCTAACCCTTCCCCGAAGCCTGACCCTCACCCGTCTCCTAATCCTAACCCGTACGCTAACACTAAGCCACGCCCTCACACGCACGCTCCCCCTAAAACGTTGCCGTACCCTCACCTGGACCCTAAACCGTCCCCGTCCCCTAACCCTAACCCTAGCCCGAACCCTAACCCTAACCCTTCCCCGAAGCCTGACCCTCACCCGTCCCCTAATCCTAACCCGTACGCTAACACTAACACTCGCCCTCACACGCACGCTCCCCCTAAAGCGTTGCCGTACCCTCACCTGGACCCTAAACCGTCCCCGTCCCCTAACCCTAACCCTAGCCCGAACCCTAACCCTAACCCTTCGCTGAAGCCTGACCCTCAACCGTCCTCTACTCCTAACCCGTACGCTAACACTAACCCGCGCCCTCACACGCACGGTCCCCCAAAAGTGTTGCCGTACCCTCACCTGGACCCTAAACCGTCCGTGTCCCGTAACCCTAACCCTAGCCCGAACCCTAACCCTAACCCTTCCCCGAAGCCTGACCCTCACCCGTCCCCTAATCCTAACCCGTACGCTAACACTAACCCGCGCCCTCACACGCACGCTCCCCCTAAAGAGTTGCCGTACCCTCACCTGGACCCTAAACCGTCCCCGTCCCCTAACCCTAACCCTAGCCCGAACCCTAACCCTAACCCTTCCCCGAAGCCTGACCCTCACCTGTCCCCTAATCCTAACCCGTACGCTAACACTAACCCGCGCCCTCACACGCACGCTCCCCCTGAAGCGTTGCCGTACCCTCACCTGGACCCTCAACCGTCCCCGTCCCATAACCCTAACCCTAGCCCGAACCCTAACCCTAACACTTCCCCGAAGCCTGACCCTCACCCGTCCCCTAATCCTAACCCGTACGCTAACACTAACCCGCGCCCTCACACGCACGCTCCCCCTAAAGCATTGCCGTACCCTCACCTGGACCCTAAACCGTCCCCGTCCCCTAACCCTAACCCTAGCCCGAACCCTAACCCTAACCCTTCCCCGAAGCCTGACCCTCACCCGTCCCTTAATCCTAACCCGTACGCTAACACTAACCCGCGCCCTCACACGCACGCTCCACCTAAAGCGTTGCCATACCCTCACCTGAAACCTAAACCGTCCCCGTCCCCTAACCCTAACCCTAGCCCGAACCATAACCCTAACCCTTCCCCGAAGCCTGACCCTCAGCCGTCCCTTAATCCTGACCCGTACGCTAACACTAACCCGCACCCTCACACGCACGCTCCCCCTAAAGCGTTGACGTACCCTCACCTGGACCCTAAACCGTTCCCATCCCCTAACCCTAGCCCTAGCCCGAACCCTAACCCTAACCCTTCCCCGAAGCCTGACCCTCACCCGTCCCCTAATCCTAAACGGTACGCTAACACTGACCCGCGCCCTCACACGCACGCTCCCCCTAAAGCGTTGCCGTACCCTCACCTGGACCCTAAACCGTCCCCGTCCCCTAACCCTAACCCTAGCCTGAACCCTAACCCTAACACTTCCCTGAAGCCTGACCCTCACCCGTCCCCTAATCCTAACCCGTACGCTAACAATAACCCGCGCCCTCACACGCACGCTCCACCTAAAGCGTTGCCGTACCCTCACCTGGCCCCTAAACCGTCCCCGTCCCCTAACCCTAACCCTAGCCCGAACCCTAACCCTAACCCTTCCCCGAAGCATGACCCTCACCCGTCCCCTAATCCTAACCCGTACGCTAACACTAACCCGCGCCCTCACACGCACGCTCCCCCTAAAGCGTTGCCGTACCCTCACCTGGACCCTAAACCGTCCCTGTCCCCTAACCCTAACCCTAGCCCGAACCCTAACCCTAACCCTTCCCCAAAGACTGACCCTCACTCGTCCCCTAATCCTAACCCATACGCTAACACTAAGCTAAGCCCTCACACGCACGCTCCCCATAAAACGTTGCCGTACCCTCACCTGGACCCTAAACCATCCCCGTCCCCTAACCCTAACCCTAGCCCGAACCCTAACCCTAACACTTCCCCGAAGCCTGACCCTCACCCGTCTCCTAATTCTAACCCGTACGCTAACACTAACCCTCGCCCTCACATGCACGCTCCCCCTAAAGCGTTGCCGTACCCTCACCTGGACCCTAAACCGTCCCCGTCCCCTAACCATAACACTAGCCCGAACCATAACCCTAACCCTTCCCCGAAGCCTGACCTTCAACCGTCCCCTACTTCTAACCCGTACGCTAACACTAACCCACGCCCTCACACACACGCTCTCCCTAAAGCATTGCCGAACACTCACCTGGACCCTAAACCGTCCCTGTCCCGTAACCCTAACCCTAGCCCGAACCCTAACCCTAACCCTTCCCCGAAGCCTGACCCTCACCCGTCCCCTAATCCTAACCCGTACGCTAACACTAACCCACGCCCTCACACGCATGTTCCCCCTAAAGCGTTGCCGTACCCTCATCTGGACCCTAAACCATCCCCGTCCCCTAACCCTAACCCTAACCCTTCCCCGAAGCCTGACCCTCACCCGTCTCCTAATCCTAACCCGTACGCTAACACTAAGCCACGCCCTCACACGCAAGCTCCCCCTAAAATGTTGCCGTACCCTCACCTGGAACCTAAACCGTCCCCGTCCCCTAACCCTAAACCTAGCCCGAACCCTAACCCTAACCCTTACCCGAAGCCTGACCCTCACCCGTCCCCTAATCCTAACCCGTACGCTAACACTAACCCTCGCCCTCACACGCACGCTCCCCCTAAAGCGTTGCCGTACCCTCACCTGGACCCTAAACCGTCCCCGTCCCCTAACCCTAACCCTAGCCCGAACCCTAACCCTAACCCTTCCCCGAAGCCTGACCCTCACCCGTCCCCTAATCCTAACCCGTACGCTAACACTAACCCACGCCCTCACACACACGCTCTCCGTAAAGCATTGCCGAACCCTCACCTGAACCCTAAACCGTCCCCGTCCCCTAACCCTAGCCCGAACCCTAACCCTAACCCTATCCCTTCCCCGAAGCCTGACCCTCACCCGTCCCCTAATCCTAACCCGTACGCTAACACTACCCCGCGCCCTCACACGCACGCTCCCCCTAAAGTGTTGCCGTACCCTCACCTGGACCCTAAACCGTCCCCGTCACCTAACCCTAACCCTAGCCCGTACCCTAACCCTAACCCTTCCCCGAAGCCTGACCCTCACCCGTCCCCTAATCCTAACCCGTACGCTAACACTAACCCGCGCCCTCACACGCACGCTCCCCCTAAAGCGTTGCCGTACCCTCACCTGGACCCTAAACCGTCCCCGTCCCCTAAACCTAACCCTAGCCCGAACCCTAACCCTAACCCTTCCCCGAAGCCTGACCCTCACCCGTCCCCTAATCCGAACCCGTACGCTAACACTAACAAGCGCCCTCACACGCACGCTCCCCCTAAAGCGTTGCCGTACCCTCACCTGGACCCTAAACCGTCCCCGTCCCCTAACCCTAACCCTAGCCCGAACCCTAACCCTAACCCTTCCCCGAAGCCTGACCCTCACCCGTCCCCTAATCCTAACCCGTACGCTAACACTAACCCGCGCCCTCACACGCACGCTCCCCCTATAGCGTTGCCGTACCCTCACCTGGACCCTCAACCGTCCCCGTCCCCTAACCCTAAGCCTAGCCCGAACCCTAACCCTAACCCTTCCCCGAAGCCTGACCCTCACCCGTCCCCTAATCCTAACCCGTACACTAACACTAACCCGCGCCCTCACACGCACGCTGCCCCTAAAGCGTTGCCGTACACTCACCTGGACCCTAAACCGTCCCCGTCCCCTAACCCTAACCCTAGCCCGAACCCTAACCCTAAGCCTTCCCCGAAGCCTGACCCTCACCCGTCCCCTAATCCTAACCCGTACGCTAACACTAACCCGCGCCCTCACACGCACGCTCCACCTAATGCGTTGCCGTACCCTCACCTGGAACCTAAACCGTCCCCGTCCCCTAACCCTAACCCTAGCCCGAACCCTAACCCTAACCCTTCCCCGAACCCTGACCCTCACCCGTCCCCTAATCCGAACCCGTACGCTAACACTAACCCATGCCCTCACACGCACGCTCCCCCTAAAGCGTTGCCGTACCCTCACCTGGACCCTAAACCGTCCCCGTCCCCTAACCCTAACCCTAGCCCGAACCCTAACCCTAACCCTTCCCCGAAGCCTGACCCTCACCCGTCCCCTAATCCTAACCCGTACGCTAACACTCCCCCGCGCCCTCACACGCACGCTCCCCCTAAAGCGTTGCCGTACCCTCACCTGGACCCTAAACCGTCCCCGTCCCCTAAACCTAACCCTAGCCCGAACCCTAACCCTAACCCTTCCCCGAAGCCTGACCCTCACCCGTCCCCTAATCCTAACCCGTACGCTAACACTAACCCGCGCCCTCACACGCACGCTCCCCCTAAAGCGTTGCTGTACCCTCACCTGGACCCTAAACCTTCCCTGTCCCGTAATCCTAACCCTAGCCCCAACCCTAACCCTAACCCTTCCCCGAAGCCTGACCCTCACCCGTCCCCTAATCCTAACCAGCACGCTAACACTAACCCGCGCCCTCACACGCACGCTTCCCCTAAAGCGTTGCCGTACCCTCACCTGGACCCTAAACCGTCCCCGTCCCCTAACCCTAACCCTAGCCTGAACCCTAACGCTAACCCTTCCCCGAAGCCTGACCCTCACCCGTCCCCTAATCCTAACCCGTACGCTAACACTACCCCGCGCCCTCACATGCACGCTCCCCCTAAAGCGTTGCCGTACCTTCACCTGGACCCTAAACCGTCCCCGTCCCCTAACCCTAACCCTAGCCCGAACCCTAACCCTATCCCTTCCCCGAAGCCTGATCCTCACCCGTCCCCTAATCCTAACCCGTACGCTAACACTACCCCGCGCCCTCACACGCACGCTCCCCCTAAAGCGTTGCCGTACCCTCACCTGGACCCTAAACCGTCCCCGTCACCTAACCCTAACCCTAGCCCGAACCCTAACCCTAACCCTTCCCCGAAGCATGACCCTCACCCGTCCCCTAATCCTAACCCGTACGCTAAAACTAACCCGCGCCCTCACACGCACGCTCCCCCTAAAGCGTTGCCGTACCCTCACCTGGACCCTAAACCGTCCCCGTCCCCTAACCCTAACCCTAGCCCGAACCCTAACCCTAACCCTTCCCCGAAGCCTGACCCTCAGCCGTCCCCTAATCCGAACCCGTACGCTAACACTAACCCGTGCCCTCACACGCACGCTCCCCCTAAAGCGTTGCCGTACCCTCACCTGGACCCTAAACCGTCCCCGTCCCCTAACCCTAACCCTAGCCCGAACCCTAACCCTAACCCTTCCCCGAAGCCTGACCCTCACCCGTCCCCTAATCCTAAGCCGTACGCTAACACTAACCCGCGCCCTCACACGCACGCTCCCCCTAAAGCGTTGCCGTACCCTCACCTGGACCCTAAACCGTCCCCGTCCCCTAAACCTAACCCTAGCCCGAACCCTAACCCTAACCCTTCCCCGAAGGCTGACCCTCACCCGTCCCATAATCCTAACCCGTACGCTAACACTAACCCGCGCCCGCACACGCACGCTCCCCCTAAAGCGTTGCTGTACCCTCACCTGGACCTTAAACCGTCCCTTTCCCCTAACCCTAACCCTAGCCCGAACCCTGTCTTTAACCATTCCCCGAAGCCTGACCCTCACCCGTCTCCTAATCCTAACCCGTACGCTAACACTAAGCCACGCCCTCACACGCACGCTCCCCCTAAAACGTTGCCGTACCATCACCTGGACCCTAAACCGTCCCCGTCCCCTAACCCTAACCCTAGCCTGAACCCTAACCCTAACCCTTACCCGAAGCCTGACCCTCACCCGTCCCCTAATCCTAAACCGTACGCTAACAATAACCATCGCCCTCACACGCACGCTCCCCCTAAAGCGTTGCCGTACCCTCACATGGACCCTAAACCGTCCCCGTCCCCTAACCCTAACCCTAGTCCGAACCCTAACCCTAACCCTTCCCTGAAGCCTGACCCTCAACCGTCCCCTACTCCTAACCCGTATGATAACACTAACCCGCGCCCTCACACACACGGTCCCCCTAAAGTGTTGCCGTACCCTCACCTGGACCCTAAACCGTCCCTGTCCCGTAACCCTAACCCTAGCCCGAACCCTAACCCTAACCCTTCCCCGAAGCCTGACCCTCACCCGTCCCCTAATCCTAAGCCGTACGCTAACACTAACCCGCGCCCTCACACGCACGCTCCACCTAAAGCGTTGCCGTACCCTCACCTGGACCCTAAACCGTCCCCGTCCCTTAACCCTAACCCTAGCCCGAACCCTAACCCTAACCCTTCCCCGAAACCTGACCCTCACCCGTCCCCTAATCCTAACCCATAGGCTAACACTAACCCGCGCCCTCACACGCATGCTCCCCCTAAAGCGTTGCCGTACCCTCACCTGGACCCTCAACCGTCCCCGTCCCCTAACCCTAAGCCTAGCCCGAACCCTAACCCTAACCCTTCCCCGAAGCCTGACCCTCACCCGTCCCCTAATCCTAACCCGTACGCTAACACTAACCCGCGCCCTCACATGCACGCTCCCCCTAAAGCGTTGCCGTACCCTCACCTGGAGCCTAAACCGTCCCCGTCCCCTAACCCTAACCCTAGCCCGAACCCTAACCCTAACCCTTCCCCGAAGCCTGACCCTCACCCGTCCCCTAATCCTAACCCGTACGCTAACACTAACCCGCGCCCGCACACGCACGCTCCCCCTAAAGCATTGCTGTACTCTCACCTGGACCCTAAACCGTCCCTTTCCCCTAACCCTAACCCTAGCCCGAACCCTGTCTTTAACCCTTCCCCGAAGCCTGACCCTCACCCGTCTCCTAATCCTAACCCGTACGCTAACACTAAGCCACGCCCTCACACGCACGCTCCCCCTAAAACGTTGCCGTACCATCACCTGGACCCTACACCGTCCCCGTCCCCTAACCCTAACCCTAGCCTGAACCCTCACCCTAACCCTTCCCCGAAGCCTGACCCTCACCCGTCCCCTAATCCTAACCCGTACGCTAACACTAACCCTCGCCCTCACACGCACGCTCCCCCTAAAGCGTTGCCGTACCCTCACATGGACCCTAAACCGTCCCGGTCCCCTAACCCTAACCCTAGCCCGAACCCTAACCCTAACCCTTCCCTGAAGCCTGACCCTCAACCGTCCCCTACTCCTAACCCGTACGCTAACACTAACCCGCGCCCTCACATGCACGCTCCCCCTAAAGCGTTGCCGTACCCTCACCTGGACCCTAAACCGTCCCCGTCCGCTAACCCTAACCCTAGCCCGAACCCTAACCGTAACCCTTCCCCGAAGCCTGACCCTCACCCGTCCCCTAATCCTAACCCGTACGCTAACACTAACCCGCGCCCTCACACGCACGCTCCACCTAAAGCGTTGCCGTACCCTCACCTGGAACCTAAACCGTCCCCGTCCCCTAACCCTAACCCTAGCCCGAACCCTAACCCTAACCCTTCCCCGAAGCCTGACCCTCACCCGTCCCCTAATCCGAACCCGTACGCTAACACTAACCCGTGCCCTCACACGCACGCTCCCCCTAAAGCGTTGCCGTACCCTCACCTGGACCCTAAACCGTCCCCGTCCCCTAACCCTAACCCTAGCCCGAACCCTAACCCTAACCCTTCCCCGAAGCCTGACCCTCACCCGTCCCCTAATCCTAACCCGTACGCTAACACTAACCCGCGCCCTCACACGCACGCTCCCCCTAAAGCGTTGCCGTACCCTCACCTGGACCCTAAACTGTCCCCGTCCCCTAAACCTAACCCTAGCCCGAACCCTAACCCTAACCCTTCCCCGAAGCCTGACCCTCACCCGTCCCCTAATCCTAACCCGTACGCTAACACTAACCCGCGCCCTCCCACGCACGCTCCCCCTAAAGCGTTGCTGTACCCTCACCTGGACCCTGAACCGTCCCTGTCCCGTAACCCTAACCCTAGCCCGAACCCTAACACTAACCCTTCCCCGAAGCCTGACCCTCACCCGTCCCCTAATCCTAACCAGCACGCTAACACTAACCCGCGCCCTCACACGCACGCTTCCCCTAAAGCGTTGCCGTACCCTCACCTGGACCCTAAACCGTCCCCGTCCCCTAACCCTAACCCTAGCCCGAACCCTAACCCTAACCCTTCCCCGAAGCCTGACCCTCACCCGTCCCCTAATCCTAACCCGTACGCTAACACTACCCCGCGCCCTCACACGCACGGTCCCCCTAAAGCGTTGCCGTACCCTCACCTGGACCCTAAACCGTTCCCGTCCCCTAACCCTAACCCTAGCCCGAACCCTGTCTTTAACCCTTCCCCGAAGCATGACCCTCACCCGTCCCCTAATCCTAAGCCATACGCTAACACTAACCCGCGCCCTCACACACACGCTCCCCCTAAAGCGTTGCCGTACCCTCCCCTGGACCCTAAACCGTCCCCGTCCCCTAACCCTAACCCTAGCCCGAACCCTAACCCTAACCCTTCCCCGAAGCCTGACCCTCACCCGTCCCCTAATCCTAACCCGTACGCTTACACTAACCCGCGCCCTCACACGCACGCTCCCCCTAAAGCGTTGCCGTACCCTCACCTGGACCCTAAACCGTCCCCGTCCCCTAACCCTAACCCTAGCCCGAACTCTAACCCTAACCCTTCCCCGAAGCCTGACCCTCACCCGTCCCCTAATCCTAACCCGTACGCTAACACTAACCCGCGCCCTCACACGCACGCTCCCCCTAAAGCGTTGCCGTACCCTCACCTGGACCCTAAACTGTCCCCGTCCCTTAAACCTAACCCTAGCCCGAACCCTAACCCTAACCCTTCCCCGAAGCCTGACCCTCACCCGTCCCCTAATCCTAACCCGTACGCTAACACTAACCCGCGCCCTCCCACGCACGCTCCCCCTAAAGCGTTGCTGTACCCTCACCTGGACCCTGAACCGTCCCTGTCCCGTAACCCTAACCCTAGCCCGAACCCTAACACTAACCCTTCCCCGAAGCCTGACCCTCACCCGTCCCCTAATCCTAACCAGCACGCTAACACTAACCCGCGCCCTCACACGCACGCTTCCCCTAAAGCGTTGCCGTACCCTCACCTGGACCCTAAACCGTCCCCGTCCCCTAACCCTAACCCTAGCCCGAACCCTAACCCTAACCCTTCCCCGAAGCCTGACCCTCACCCGTCCCCTAATCCTAACCCGTACGCTAACACTACCCCGCGCCCTCACACGCACGGTCCCCCTAAAGCGTTGCCGTACCCTCACCTGGACCCTAAACCGTTCCCGTCCCCTAACCCTAACCCTAGCCCGAACCCTGTCTTTAACCCTTCCCCGAAGCATGACCCTCACCCGTCCCCTAATCCTAAGCCATACGCTAACACTAACCCGCGCCCTCACACACACGCTCCCCCTAAAGCGTTGCCGTACCCTCCCCTGGACCCTAAACCGTCCCCGTCCCCTAACCCTAACCCTAGCCCGAACCCTAACCCTAACCCTTCCCCGAAGCCTGACCCTCACCCGTCCCCTAATCCTAACCCGTACGCTTACACTAACCCGCGCCCTCACACGCACGCTCCCCCTAAAGCGTTGCCGTACCCTTACCTGGACCCTAAACCGTCCCCGTCCCCTAACCCTAACCCTAGCCCGAACCCTGTCTTTAACCCTTCCCCGAAGCATGACCCTCACCCGTCCCCTAATCCTAAGCCATACGCTAACACTAACCCGCGCCCTCACACACACGCTCCCCCTAAAGCGTTGCCGTACCCTCACCTGGACCCTAAACCGTCCCCGTCCCCTAACCCTAACCCTAGCCCGAACCCTAACCCTAACCCTTCCCCGAAGCCTGACCCTCACTCGTCCCCTAATCCTAACCCGTACGCTTACACTAACCCGCGCCGTCACACGCACGCTCCCCCTAAAGCGTTGCCGTACCCTCACCTGGACCCTAAACCGTCCCCGTCCCCTAACCCTAACCCTAGCCCGAACCCTAACCCTAACCCTTCCCCGAAGCCTGACCTTCAACCGTCCCCTACTCCTAACCCGTACGCTAACACTAACCCACGCCCTCACACACACGCTCTCCCTAAAGCATTGCCGAACCCTCACCTGGACCCTAAACCGTCCCTGTCCCGTAACCCTAACCCTAGCCCGAACACTAACCCTAACCCTTCCCCGAAGCCTGACCCTCACCCGTCCCCTAATCCTAACACGTACGCTAACACTAACACGCGCCCTCACACGCACGCTCCCCCTAAAGCGTTGCCGTACCCTCATCTAGACCCTAAACCATCCCCGTCCACTAACCCTAACCCTAGCCCGAACCCTAACCCTAACACTTCCCCGAAGCCTGACCCTCACCCGTCTCCTAATCCTAACCCGTACGCTAACACTAAGCCACGCCCTCACACGCACGCTCCCCCTAAAACGTTGCCGTACCCTCACCTGGAACCTAAACCGTCCCCGTCCCCTAACCCTAACCCTAGCCCGAACCCTAACCCTAACACTTCCCCGAAGCCTGACCCTCACCCGTCCCCTAATCCTAACCCGTACGCTAACACTAACCCTCGCCCTCACACGCACGCTCCCCCTAAAGCGTTGCCGTACCCTCACCTGGGCCCTAAACCGTCCCCGTCCCCTAACCCTAACCCTAGCCCGAACCCTAACCCTAACCCTTCCCCGAAGCCTGACCCTCAACCGTCCCCTAATCCTAACCCGTACGCTAACAATAACCCGCGCCCTCACACACACGCTCTCCCTAAAGCATTGCCGTACCCTCACCTGGACCCTAAACCGTCCCTGTCCCGTAACCCTAACCCTAGCCCGAACCCTAACCCTAACCCTTCCCCGAAGCCTGACCCTCACCCGTCCCCTAATCCTAACCCGTACGCTAACACTAACCCGCGCCCTCACACGCACGCTCCCCCTGAAGCGTTGCCGTACCCTCACCTGGACCCTAAACCGTCCCCGTCCCCTAACCCTAACCCTAGCCAAAACCCTAACCCTAACCCTTCCCCGAAGCCTGACCCTCACCCGTCCCCTAATCCTAACCCGTACGCTAACACTACCCCGCGCCCTCACACGCACGCTCCCCCTAAAGCGTTGCCGTACCCTCACCTGGACCCTAAACTGTCCCCGTCCCCTAACCCTAACCCTAGACCGAACTCTAACCCTAACCCTTCCCCGAAGCCTGACCCTCACCCGTCCCCTAATCCTAACACGTACGCTAACACTAACCCGCGCCCTCACACGCACGCTCCCCCTAAAGCGTTGCCGTACCCTCACCTGGACCCTAAACCGTCCCCGTCCCCTAACCCTAACCCTAGCCCGAACCCTAACCCTAACCCTTCCCCGAAGCCTGACCCTCACCCGTCCCCTAATCCTAACCCGTACGCTAAACCTAACCCGCGCCCTCACACGCACGCTCCCCCTAAAACGTTGCCGTACCCTCACCTGGACCCTAAACCGTCCCCGTCCCCTAACCCTAACCCTAGCCCGAACCCTAACCCTAACCCTTCCCCGAAGCCTGACCCTCACCCGTCCCCTAATCCTAAACCGTACGCTAACACTAACCCGCGCCCTCACACGCACACTCCCCCTAAAGCGTTACCGTACCCTCACCTGGACCCTAAACCGTCCCCGTCCCCTAACCCTAACCCTAGCCCGAACCCTAACCCTAACCCTTCCCTGAAGCCTGACCCTCACTCGTCCCCTAATCCTAACCCGTACGCTAACAATAACCCGCGCCCTCACACGCACGCTCCACCTAAAGCGTTGCCGTACCCTCACCTGGACCCTAAAAAGTCCCCGTCCCCTAACCCTAACCCTAGACCGAACCCTAACCCTAACCCTTCCCCGAAGCCTGACCCTCACCCGTCCCCTAATCCTAACCCGTACGCTAACACTACCCCGCGCCCTCACACGCACGCTCCCCCTAAAGCGTTGCCGTCCCCTCACCTGGACCCTAAACCGCCCCCGTCCCCTAACCCTAACCCTAGCCCGAACTCTAACCCTAAACCTTCCCCGAAGCCTGACCCTCACCCGTCCCCTAATCCTAACCCGTACGCTAACCCTAACCCGCGCCCTCACACACACGCTCCCCCTAATGCGTTGCCGTACCCTCACCTGGACCCTAAACCGTCCCCGTCACCTAAACCTAACCCTAGCCCGAACCCTAACCCTAACCCTTCCCCGAAGCATGACCCTCACCCGTCCCCTAATCCTAACCCGTACGCTAACACTAACCCGCGCCCTCACACGCACGCTCCCCCTAAACCGTTGCCGTACCCTCACCTGGACCCTAAACCGTCGCCGTCCCCTAACCCTAACCCTAGCCCGAACCCTAACTCTAACCCTTTCCCGAAGCCTGACCCTCACCCGTCCCCTAATCCGAACCCGTACGCTAACACTAACCCGCGCCCTCACACGCACGCTCCCACTAAAGCGTTGCCGTACCCTCACCTGGACCCTAAACCGTCCCCGTCCCCTAACCCTAACCCTAACCCAAACCCTAACCCTAACCCTTCCCCGAAGCCTGACCCTCACCCGTCCCCTAATCCTAACCCGTACGCTAACACTAACCCGCGCCCTCACACGCACGCTCCCCCTAAAGCGTTGCCGTACCCTCACCTGGACCCTAAACCGTCCCCGTCCCTTAACCCTAACCCTAGGCCGAACCCTAACCCTAACCCTTCCCCGAAGCCTGACCCTCACCCGTCCCCTAATCCTAACCCGTACGCTAACACTAACCCGCGCCCTCACATGCACGCTCCCCCTAAAGTGTTGCCGTACCTTCACCTGCACCCTAAACCGTCCCCGTCCCCTAACCCTAGCCCGAACCCTAACCCTAACCCTTCCCCGAAGCCTGACACTCACCCGTCCCCTAATCCTAACCGGTACGCTAACACTGCCCCGCGCCCTCACATGCACGCTCCCCCTAAAGCGTTGCCGTACCCTCACCTGGACCCTAAACCGTCCCCGTCCCCTAACCCTAACCCTAGCCCGAACCCTAACCCTAACCCTTCCCCGAAGCCTGACCCTCACACGTCCCCTAATCCTAACCCGTACGCTAACACTACCCCGCGCCCTCACACACACGGTCCCCCTAAAGCGTTGCCGTACCCTCACCTGGACCCTAAACCGTCCCCGTCCCCTAACCCTAACCCTAGCCCGAACCCTGACTTTAACCCTTCCCCGAAGCATGACCCTCACCCGTCCCCTAATCCTAACCCGTACGCTAACACTAACCCGCGCCTTCACATGCACGCTCCCCCTAAAGCGTTGCCGTACCCTCACCTGGACCCTAAACCGTCCCCGTCCCCTAACCCTAACCCTAGCCCGAACCCTAACCCTAACCCTTCCCCGAAGCCTGACCCTCACCCGTCCCCTAATCCTAACCCGTACGCTAACACTAACCCGCGCCCTCACACGCACGCTCCCCCTGAAGCGTTGCCGTACCCTCACCTGGACCCTAAACCGTCCCCGTCCCCTAACCCTAACCCTAGCCAAAACCCTAACCCTAACCCTTCCCCGAAGCCTGACCCTCACCCGTCCCCTAATCCTAACCCGTACGCTAACACTACCCCGCGCCCTCACACGCACGCTCCCCCTAAAGCGTTGCCGTACCCTCACCTGGACCCTAAACTGTCCCCGTCCCCTAACCCTAACCCTAGCCCGAACTCTAACCCTAACCCTTCCCCGAAGCCTGACCCTCACCCGTCCCCTAATCCTAACCCGTACGCTAACACTAACCCGCGCCCTCACACGCACGCTCCCCCTAAAGCGTTGCCGTACCCTCACCTGGACCCTAAACCGTCCCCGTCCCCTAACCCTAACCCTAGCCCGAACCCTAACCCTAACCCTTCCCCGAAGCCTGACCCTCACCCGTCCCCTAATCCTAACCCGTACGCTAAACCTAACCCGCGCCCTCACACGCACGCTCCCCCTAAAACGTTGCCGTACCCTCACCTGGACCCTAAACCGTCCCCGTCCCCTAACCCTAACCCTAGCCCGAACCCTAACCCTAACCCTTCCCCGAAGCCTGACCCTCACCCGTCCCCTAATCCTAAACCGTACGCTAACACTAACCCGCGCCCTCACACGCACACTCCCCCTAAAGCGTTACCGTACCCTCACCTGGACCCTAAACCGTCCCCGTCCCCTAACCCTAACCCTAGCCCGAACCCTAAACCTAAGCCTTCCCTGAAGCCTGACCCTCACTCGTCCCCTAATCCTAACCCGTACGCTAACAATAACACGCGCCCTCACACGCACGCTCCACCTAAAGCGTTGCCGTACCCTCACCTGGACCCTAAAAAGTCCCCGTCCCCTAACCCTAACCCTAGCCCGAACCCTAACCCTAACCCTTCCCCGAAGCCTGACCCTCACCCGTCCCCTAATCCTAACCCGTACGCTAACACTACCCCGCGCCCTCACACGCACGCTCCCCCTAAAGCGTTGCCGTCCCCTCACCTGGACCCTAAACCGCCCCCGTCCCCTAACCCTAACCCTAGCCCGAACCCTAACCCTAACCCTTCCCCGAAGCCTGACCCTCACCCGTCCCATAATCCTAACCCGTACGCTAACCCTAACCCGCGCCCTCACACACACGCTCCCCCTAAAGCATTGCCGTACCCTCACCTGGACCCTAAACCGTCCCCGTCACCTAACCCTAACCCTAGCCCGAACCCTAACCCTAACCCTTCCCCGAAGCATGACCCTCACCCGTCCCCTAATCCTAACCCGTACGCCAACACTAACCCACGCCCTCACACGCACGCTCCCCCTAAAGCGTTGCCGTACCCTCACCTGGACCCTAAACCGTCCCCGTCCCCTAACCCTAACCCGAGCCCGAACCCTAACCCTAACCCTTTCCCGAAGCCTGACCCTCACCAGTCCCCTAATCCGAACCCGTACGCTAACACTAACCCGCGCCCTCACACGCACGCTCCCCCTAAAGCGTTGCCGTACCCTCACCTGGACCCTAAACCGTCCCCGTCCGCTAACCCTAACCCTAACCCGAACCCTAACCATAACCCTTCCCCGAAGCCTGACCCTCACCCGTCCCCTAATCCTAACCCGTACGCTAACACTAACCCGCGCCCTCACACGCACGCTCCCCCTAAAGCGTTGCCGTACCCTCACCTGGACCCTAAACCGTCCCCGTCCCTTAACCCTAACCCTAGGCCGAACCATAACCCTAACCCTTCCCCGAAGCCTGACCCTCACCCGTCCCCTAATCCTAACCCGTACGCTAACACTAACCCGCGCCCTCACATGCACGCTCCCCCTAAAGTGTTGCCGTACCTTCACCTGCACCCTAAACCGTCCCCGTCCCCTAACCCTAGCCCGAACCCTAACCCTAACCCTTCCCCGAAGCCTGACCCTCACCCGTCCCCTAATCCTAACCCGTACGCTAACACTGCCCCGCGCCCTCACATGCACGCTCCCCCTAAAGCGCTGCCGTACCCTCACCTGGACCCTAAACCGTCCCCGTCCCCTAACCCTAACCCTAGCCCGAACCCTAACCCTAACCCTTCCCCGAAGCCTGACCCTCACCCGTCCCCTAATCCTAACCCGTACGCTAACACTAACCCGCGCCCTCACACGCACGCTCCCCCTAAAGCGTTGCCGTACCCTCACCTGGACCCTAAACCGTCCCCGTCCCCTAACCCTAACCCTAGCCCGAACCCTAACCCTAACACTTCCCCGAAGCCTGACCCTCATCCGTCCCCTAATCCTAACCCGTACGCTAACACTAACCCGCGCCCTCACACGCACGCTCCCCCTAAAGCGTTGCCGTACCCTCACCTGGACCCTAAACCGTCCCCGTCCCCTAACCCTAACCCTAGCCCGAACCCTAACCCTAACCCTTCCCCGAAGCCTGACCCTCACCCGTCCCCTAATCCTAACCCGTACGCTAACAGTAACCCGCGCCATCACACGCACGCTCCCCCTAAAGCGTTGCCGTACCCTCACATGGACCCTAAACCGTCACCGTCCCGTAACCCTAACCCTACCCCGAACCCTAACACTAACCCTTCCCCGAAGCCTGACCCTCACCCGTCCCCTAATCCTAACCCGTACGCTAACACTAACCCGCGCCCTCACACGCACGCTCCCCCTAAAGCGTTGCCGTACCCTCACCTGGACCCTAAACCGTCCTCGTCCCCTAACCCTAACCCTAGCCCGAACCCTAACCCTAACCCTTCCCCGAAGCCTGACCCTCACCCGTCCCCTAAACCTAACACGTACGCTAACACTAACCCTCGCCCTCACACGCACGCTCCCCTTAAAGCATTGCCGTACTCTCACCTGGACCCTAAACCGTCCCCATCCCCTAAACCTAACCCTAGCCCGAACCCTAACCCTAACACTTCCCCAAAGCCTGACCCTCATCCGTCCCCTAATCCTAACCCGTACGCTAACACTACCCCGCGCCCTCACACGCACGCTCCCCCTAAAGCGTTGCCGTATCCTCACCTGGACCCTAAACCGTCCCCGTCACCTAACCCTAACCCTAGCCCGAACCCTAACCCTAACCCTTCCCCGAAGCATGACCCTCACCCGTCCCCTAATCCTGACTCGTACGCTAACACTATCCCGCGCCCTCACACGCACGCTCCCCCTAAAGCGTTGCCGTACCCTCACCTGGACCCTAAACCGTCCCCGTCCCCTAACCCTAACCCTAGCCCGAACCCTAACCCTAACCCTTCCCCGAAGCCTGACCCTCACCCGTCCCCTAATCCTAACCCGTACGCTAACACTACCGCGTGCTCTCACACGCACGCTCCCCCTAAAGCGTTGCCGTACCCTCACCTGGACCCTAAACCGTCCCCGTCCCCTAACCCTAACCCTAGCCCGAACACTAACCCTAACACTTCCCCGAAGCCTGACCCTCACCCGTCCCCTAATTCTAATCCGTACGCTAACACTAACACGCGCCCTCACACGCACGCTCCCCCTAAAGCGTTACCGTACCCTCACCTGGACCCTAAACCGTCCCCTTCCCCTAACGCTAAGTCTAGCCCGAACCCTAACCCTATCCCTTCCCCGAAGCCTGACCCTCACCCGTCCCCTAATCCTAACCCATACGCTAACACTAACCCGCGCCCTCACACGCACGCTCCCCCTAAAGCGTTGCCGTACCCTCACCTGGACCCTAAACCGTCCCTGTCCCGTAACCCTAACCCTAGCCCGAACCCTAACCCTAACACTTCCCCGAAGCCTGACCCTCACCCGTCCCCTAATCCTAACCCGTACGCTAACACTAACCCGCGCCCTCACACGCACGCTCCCCCAAAGCGTTGCCGTACCCTCACCTGGACCCTAAACCGTCCCCGTCCCCTAACCCTAACCCTAGCCAAAACCCTAACCCTAACCCTTCCCCGAAGCCTGACCCTCACCCGTCCCCTAATCCTAACCCGTACGCTAACACTACCCCGCGCCCTCACATGCACGCTCCCCCTAAAGCGTTGCCGTACCCTCACCTGGACCCTAAACTGTCCCCGTCCCCTAACCCTAACCCTAGCCCGAACTCTAACCCTAACCCTTCCCCGAAGCCTGACCCTCACCCGTCCCCTAATCCTAACCCGTACGCTAACACTAACCCGCGCCCTCACACGCACGCTCCCCCTAAAGCGTTGCCGTACCCTCACCTGGACCCTAAACCGTCCCCGTCCCCTAACCCTAACCCTAGCCCGAACCCTAACCCTAACCCTTCCCCGAAGCCTGACCCTCACCCGTCCCCTAATCCTAACCCGTACACTAACCCTAACCCGAGCCCTCACACGCACGCTCCCCCTAAAACGTTGCCGTACCCTCACCTGGACCCTAAACCGTCCCCGTCCCCTAACCCTAACCCTAGCCCGAACCCTAACCCTAACCCTTCCCCGAAGCCTGACCCTCACCCGTCCCCTAATCCTAACCGGTACGCTAACACTGCCCCACGCCCTCACATGCACGCTCCCCCTAAAGCGTTGCCGTACCCTCACCTGGACCCTAAACCGTCCCCGTCCCCTAACCCTAACCCTAGCCCGAACCCTAACCCTAACCCTTCCCCGAAGCCTGACCCTCACCCGTCCCCTAATCCTAACCCGTACGCTAACACTAACCCGCGCCCTCACACGCACGCTCCCCCTAAAGCGTTGCCGTACCCTCACCTGGACCCTAAACCGTCCCCGTCCCCTAACCCTAACCCTAGCCCGAACCCTAACCCTAACCCTTCCCCGAAGCCTGACCCTCACCCGTCCCCTAATCCTAACCCGTACGCTAACACTAACCCGCGCCCTCACACGCACGCTCCCCCTAAAGCGTTGCCGTACCCTCACCTGGACCCTAAACCGTCCCCGTCCCCTAACCCTAACCCTAGCCCGAACCCTAACCCTAACCCTTCCCCGAAGCCTGACCCTCACCCGTCCCCTAATCCTAAACCGTACGCTAACACTAACCCGCGCCCTCACACGCACGCTCCCCCTAAAGCGTTGCCGTACCCTCACCTGGACCCTAAACCGTCCCCGTCCCCTAACCCTAACCCTAGCCCGAACCCTAACCCTAACCCTTCCCTGAAGCCTGACCCTCACCCTTCCCCTAATCCTAACCCGTACGCTAACACTAACCCGCGCCCTCACACGCACGCTCCACCTAAAGCGTTGCCGTACCCTCACCTGGACCCTAAACCGTCCCCGTCCCCTAACCCTAACCCTAGCCCGAACCCTAACCCTAACCCTTCCCCGAAGCCTGACCCTCACCCGTCCCCTAATCCTAACCCGTACGCTAACACTACCCCGCGCCCTCACATGCACGCTCCCCCTAAACCGTTGCCATACCTTCACCTGGACCCTAAACCGTCCCCGTCCCCTAACCCTAACCCTAGACCGAACCCTAACCCTATCCCTTCCCCGAAGCCTGACCCTCACCCGTCCCCTAATCCTAACCCGTACGCTAACACTACCCCGCGCCCTCACACGCACACTCCCCCTAAAGCGTTGCCGTACCCTCACCTGGACCCTAAACCGTCCCCGTCACGTAACCCTAACCCTAGCCCAACCGTAACCCTAACCATTCCCCGAAGCCTGACCCTCACCCGTCCCCTAATCCTAATCCGTACGCTAACACTAACCCGCGCCCTCACACGCACGCTCCCCCTAAAGCGTTGCCGTACCCTCACCTGGACCCTAAACCGTCCCCGTCCCCTAACCCTAACCCTAGCCCGAACCCTAACCCTAACACTTCCCCGAAGCCTGACCCTCACCCGTCCCCTAATCCTAACCCGTACGCTAACACTAACCCGCGCCCTCACACGCACGCTCCCCCTAAAGCGTTGCCGTACCCTCACGTGGACCCTAAACCGTCCCCGTCCCCTAACCCTAACCCTAGCCCGAACCCTAACACTAACCCTTCCCCGAAGCCTGACCCTCACCCGTCCCCTAAACCTAACACGTACGCTAACACTAACCCTCGCCCTCACACGCACGCTCCCCTTAAAGCGTTGCTGTACTCTCACCTGGACCCTAAACCGTCCCCATCCCCTAACCCTAACCCTAGCCCGAACCCTAACCCTAACCCTTCCCCGAAGCATGACCCTCACCCGTCCCCTAATCCTAACCCGTACGCTAACACTACCCCGCGCCCTCACACGCACGCTCCCCCTAAAGCGTTGCCGTCCCCTCACCTGGACCCTAAACCGCCCCCGTCCCCTAACCCTAACCCTAGCCCGAACTCTAACCGTAAACCTTCCCCGAAGCCTGACCCTCACCCGTCCCCTAATCCTAACCCGTACGCTAACCCTAACCGCGCCCTCACACACACGCTCCCCCTAAAGCGTTGCCGTACCCTCACCTGGACCCTAAACCGTCCCCGTCACCTAAACCTAACCCTAGCCCGAACCCTAACCCTAACCCTTCCCCGAAGCATGACCCTCACCCGTCCCCTAATCCTAACCCGTACGCTAACACTAACCCACGCCCTCACACGCACGCTCCCCCTAAACCGTTGCCGTACCCTCACCTGGACCCTAAACCGTCCCCGTCCCCTAACCCTAACCCTAGCCCGAACCCTAACCCTAACCCTTTCCCGAAGCCTGACCCTCACCCGTCCCCTAATCCGAACCCGTACGCTAACACAAACCGCGCCCTCACACGCACGCTCCCCCTAAAGCGTTGCCGTACCCTCACCTGGACCCTAAACCGTCCCCGTCCCCTAACCCTAACCCTAACCCGAACCCTAACCCTAACCCTTCCCCGAAGCCTGACCCTCACCCGTCCCCTAATCCTAACCCGTACGCTAACACTAACCCGCGCCCTCACACGCACGCTCCCCCTAAAGCGTTGCCGTACCCTCACCTGGACCCTAAACCGTCCCCGTCCCTTAACCCTAACCCTAGGCCGAACCCTAACCCTAACCCTTCCCCGAAGCCTGACCCTCACCTGTCCCCTAATCCTAACCCTTACGCTAACACTAACCCGCGCCCTCACATGCACGCTCCCCCTAAAGTGTTGCCGTACCTTCACCTGCACCATAAACCGTCCCCGTCCCCTAACCCTAGCCCGAACCCTAACCCTAACCCTTCCCCGAAGCCTGACCCTCACCCGTCCCCTAATCCTAACCGGTACGGTAACACTGCCCCACGCCCTCACATGCACGCTCCCCCTAAAGCGTTGCCGTACCCTCACCTGGACCCTAAACCGTCCCCGTCCCCTAACCCTAACCCTAGCCCGAACCCTAACCCTAACCCTTCCCCGAAGCCTGACCCTCACCCGTCCCCTAATCCTAACCCGTACGCTAACACTAACCCGCGCCCTCACACGCACGCTCCCCCTAAAGCGTTGCCGTACCCTCACCTGGACCCTAAACCGTCCCCGTCCCCTAACCCTAACCCTAGCCCGAACCCTAACCCTAACCCTTCCCCGAAGCCTGACCCTCACCCGTCCCCTAATCCTAACCCGTACGCTAACACTAACCCGCGCCCTCACACGCACGCTCCCCCTAAAGCGTTGCCGTACCCTCACCTGGACCCTAAACCGTCCCCGTCCCCTAACCCTAACCCTAGCCCGAACCCTAACCCTAACCCTTCCCCGAAGCCTGACCCTCACCCGTCCCCTAATCCTAAACCGTACGCTAACACTAACTCGCGCCCTCACACGCACGCTCCCCCTAAAGCGTTGCCGTACCCTCACCTGGACCCTAAACCGTCCCCGTCCCCTAACCCTAACCCTAGCCCGAACCCTAACCCTAACCCTTCCCTGAAGCCTGACCCTCACCCTTCCCCTAATCCTAACCCGTACGCTAACAATAACCCGCGCCCTCACACGCACGCTCCACCTAAAGCGTTGCCGTACCCTCACCTGGACCCTAAACCGTCCCCGTCCCCTAACCCTAACCCTAGCCCGAACCCTAACCCTAACCCTTCCCCGAAGCCTGACCCTCACCCGTCCCCTAATCCTAACCCGTACGCTAACACTACCCCGCGCCCTCACATGCACGCTCCCCCTAAACCGTTGCCATACCTTCACCTGGACCCTAAACCGTCCCCGTCCCCTAACCCTAACCCTAGACCGAACCCTAACCCTATCCCTTCCCCGAAGCCTGACCCTCACCCGTCCCCTAATCCTAACCCGTACGCTAACACTACCCCGCGCCCTCACACGCACGCTCCCCCTAAAGCGTTGCCGTACCCTCACCTGGACCCTAAACCGTCCCCGTCCCGTAACCCTAACCCTAGCCCAACCGTAACCCTAACCATTCCCCGAAGCCTGACCCTCACCCGTCCCCTAATCCTAATCCGTACGCTAACACTAACCCGCGCCCTCACACGCACGCTCCCCCTAAAGCGTTGCCGTACCCTCACCTGGACCCTAAACCGTCCCCGTCCCCTAACCCTAACCCTAGCCCGAACCCTAACCCTAACACTTCCCCGAAGCCTGACCCTCACCCGTCCCCTAATCCTAACCCGTACGCTAACACTAACCCGCGCCCTCACACGCACGCTCCCCCTAAAGCGTTGCCGTACCCTCACGTGGACCCTAAACCGTCCCCGTCCCCTAACCCTAACCCTAGCCCGAACCCTAACACTAACCCTTCCCCGAAGCCTGACCCTCACCCGTCCCCTAAACCTAACACGTACGCTAACACTAACCCTCGCCCTCACACGCACGCTCCCCTTAAAGCGTTGCCGTACTCTCACCTGGACCCTAAACCGTCCCCATCCCCTAACCCTAACCCTAGCCCGAACCCTAACCCTAACCCTTCCCCGAAGCATGACCCTCACCCATCCCCTAATCCTAAACCGTACGCTAACACTAACCCACACCCTCACACGCACGCTCCCCCTAAAGTGTTGCCGTACCCTCACCTGGACCCTAAACCGTCCCCGTCCCCTAACCCTAACCCTAGCCCGAACCCTAACCCTAACCCTTCCCCGAAGCCTGACCCTCACCCGTCCCCTAATCCTAACCCGTACGCTAACAGTAACCCGCGCCCTCACACGCACGCTCCCCCTAAAGCGTTGCCGTACCCTCACCTGGACCCTAAACCGTCCCCGTCCCCTAACCCTAACCCTAGCCCGAACCCTAACCCTAACCCTTCCCCGAAGCCTGACCCTCACCCGTCCCCTAATCCTAACCCGTACGCTAACAGTAACCCGCACCATCACACGCACGCTCCCCCTAAAGCGTTGCCGTACCCTCACATGGACCCTAAACCGTCCCCGTCCCCTAACCCTAACCCTAGCCCTAACCCTAACATTAACCCTTCCCCGAAGCCTGACCCTCACCCGTCCCCTAATCCTAACCCGTACGCTAACACTAACCCGCGCCCTCACACGCACGCTCCCCCTAAAGCGTTGCCGTACCCTCACCTGGACCCTAAACCGTCCTCGTCCCCTAACCCTAACCCTAGCCCGAACCCTGACCCTCACACTTCCCCGAAGCCTGACCCTCACCCGTCCCCTAAACCTAACACGTACGCTAACACTAACCCTCGCCCTCACACGCACGCTCCCCTTAAAGCATTGCCGTACTCTCACCTGGACCCTAAACCGTCCCCATCCCCTAACCCTAACCCTAGCCCGAACCCTAACCCTAACACTTCCCCAAAGCCTGACCCTCATCCGTCCCCTAATCCTAACCCGTACGCTAACACTACCCCGCGCCCTCACACGCACGCTCCCCCTAAAGCATTGCCGTACCCTCACCTGGACCCTAAACCGTCCCCGTCCCGTAACCCTAACCCTAGCCCAACCGTAACCCTAACCCTTCCACGAAGCCTGACCCTCACCCGTCCCCTAATCCTAATCCGTACGCTAACACTAACCCGCGCCCTCACACGCACGCTCCCCCTAAAGCGTTGCCGTACCCTCACCTGGACCCTAAACCGTCCCCGTCCCCTAACCCTAACCCTAGCCCGAACCCTAACCCTAACCCTTCCCCGAAGCCTGACCCTCACCCGTCCCCTAATCCTAACCCGTATGCTAACACTAACCCGCGCCCTCACACGCACGCTCCCCCTAAAGCGTTGCCGTACCCTCACGTGGACCCTAAACCGTCCCTGTCCCCTAACCCTAACCCTAGCCCGAACCGTAACACTAACCCTTCCCCGAAGCCTGACCCTCACCCGTCCCCTAATCCTAACCCGTACGCTAACACTAACCCGTGCCCTCACACGCACGCTCCCCCTAAAGCGTTGCCGTACCCTCACCTGGACCCTAAACCGTCCTCGTCCCCTAACCCTAACCCTAGCCCGAACCCTAACCCTAACCCTTCCCCGAAGCCTGACCCTCACCCGTCCCCTAAACCTAACACGTACGCTAAAACTAACCCTCGCCCTCACACGCACGCTCCCCTTAAAGCGTTGCCGTACTCTCACCTGGACCCTAAACCGTCCCCATCCCCTAACCCTAACCCTAGCCCGAACCCTAACCCTAACACTTCCCCAAAGCCTGACCCTCACCCGTCCCCTAATCCTAACCCGTACGCTAACACTACCGCGCGCCCTCACACGCACGCTCCCCCTAAAGCGTTGCCATACCCTCACCTGGACCCTAAACCGTCCCCGTCCCCTAACCCTAACCCTAGCCCGAACACTAACCCTAACCCTTCCCCGAAGCCTGACCCTCACCCGTCCCCTAAACCTAACACGTACGCTAACACTAACCCTCGCCCTCACACGCACGCTCCCCTTAAAGCGTTGCCGTACTCTCACCTGGACCCTAAACCGTCCCCATCCCCTAACCCTAACCCTAGCCCGAACCCTAACCCTAACCCTTCCCCAAAGCCTGACCCTCATCCGACCCCTAATCCTAACCCGTACGCTAACACTACCCCGCGCCCTCACACGCATGCTCCCCCTAAAGCGTTGCCGTACCCTCACCTGGATCCTAAACCGTCCCCGTCACCTAACCCTAACCCTAGCCCGAACCCTAACCCTAACCCTTCCCCGAAGCATGACCCTCACCCATCCCCTAATCCTAACCCGTACGCTAACACTACCCCGCGCCCTCACACGCACGCTCCCCCTAAAGCGTTGCCGTACCCTCACCTGGACCCTAAACCGTCCCCGTCCCCTAACCCTAACCCTAGCCCGAACCCTAACCCTAACCCTTCCCAGAAGCATGACCCTCAACCGTCCCCTAATCCTAAACCGTACGCTAACACTAACCCACACCCTCACACGCAGGCTCCCCCTAAAGCGTTGCCGTACCCTCACCTGGACCCTAAACCGTCCCCGTCCCCTAACCCTAACCCTAGCCCGAACCCTAACCCTAACCCTTCCCCGAAGCCTGACCCTCACCCGTCCCCTAATCCTAACCCGTACGCTAACACTAACCCGCGCCCTCACACGCACGCTCCCCCTAAAGCGTTGCCGTACCCTCACCTGGACCCTAAACCGTCCCCGTCCCCTAACCCTAACCCTAGCCCGAACCCTAACCCTAACCCTTCCCCGAAGCCTGACCCTCACCCGTCCCCTAATCCTAACCCGTACGCTAACAGTAACCCGCACCATCACACGCACGCTCCCCCTAAAGCGTTGCCGTACCCTCACATGGACCCTAAACCGTCCCCGTCCCCTAACCCTAACCCTAGCCCGAACCCTAACACTAACCCTTCCCCGAAGCCTGACCCTCACCCGTCCCCTAATCCTAACCCGTACGCTAACACTAACACGCGCCCTCACACGCACGCTCCCCCTAAAGCGTTGCCGTACCCTCACCTGGACCCTAAACCGTCCTCGTCCCCTAACCCTAACCCTAGCCCGAACCCTAACCCTAACCCTTCCCCGAAGCCTGACCCTCACCCGTCCCCTAAACCTAACACGTACGCTAACACTAACCCTCGCCCTCACACGCACGCTCCCCTTAAAGCATTGCCGTACTCTCACCTGGACCCTAAACCGTCCCCATCCCCTAACCCTAACCCTAGCCCGAACCCTAACCCTAACACTTCCCCAAAGCCTGACCCTCATCCGTCCCCTAATCCTAACCCGTACGCTAACACTACCCCGCGCCCTCACACGCACGCTCCCCCTAAAGCATTGCCGTACCCTCACCTGGACCCTAAACCGTCCCCGTCCCGTAACCCTAACCCTAGCCCAACCGTAACCCTAACCCTTCCACGAAGCCTGACCCTCACCCGTCCCCTAATCCTAATCCGTACGCTAACACTAACCCGCGCCCTCACACGCACGCTCCCCCTAAAGCGTTGCCGTACCCTCACCTGGACCCTAAACCGTCCCTGTCCCCTAACCCTAACCCTAGCCCGAACCCTAAGCCTAACCCTTCCCCGAAGCCTGACCCTCACCCGTCCCCTAATCCTAACCCGTATGCTAACACTAACCCGCGCCCTCACACGCACGCTCCCCCTAAAGCGTTGCCGTACCCTCACGTGGACCCTAAACCGTCCCTGTCCCCTAACCCTAACCCTAGCCCGAACCCTAACACTAACCCTTCCCCGAAGCCTGACCCTCACCCGTCCCCTAATCCTAACCCGTACGCTAACACTAACCCGTGCCCTCACACGCACGCTCCCCCTAAAGCGTTGCTGTACCCTCACCTGGACCCTAAACCGTCCTCGTCCCCTAACCCTAACCCTAGCCCGAACCCTAACCCTAACCCTTCCCCGAAGCCTGACCCTCACCCGTCCCCTAAACCTAACACGTACGCTAAAACTAACCCTCGCCCTCACACGCACGCTCCCCTTAAAGCGTTGCCGTACTCTCACCTGGACCCTAAACCGTCCCCATCCCCTAACCCTAACCCTAGCCCAAACCCTAACCCTAACACTTCCCCAAAGCCTGACCCTCACCCGTCCCCTAATCCTAACCCGTACGCTAACACTACCGCGCGCCCTCACACGCACGCTCCCCCTAAAGCGTTGCCATACCCTCACCTGGACCCTAAACCGTCCCCGTCCCCTAACCCTAACCCTAGCCCGAACACTAACCCTAACACTTCCCCGAAGCCTGACCCTCACCCGTCCCCTAATCCTAATCCGTACGCTAACACTAACCCGCGCCCTCACACGCACGCTCCCCCTAAAGCGTTACCGTACCCTCACCTGGACCCTAAACCGTCCCCTTCCCCTGACCCTAACTCTAGCCCGAACCCTAACCCTATCCCTTCCCCGAAGCCTGACCCTCACCCGTCCCCTAATCCTAACCCGTACGCTAACACTAACCCGCGCCCTCACACGCACGCTCCCCCTAAAGCGTTGCCGTACCCTCACCTAGACCCTAAACCGTCCCCAGCCCCTAACCCTAACCCTAGCCCGAACCCTAACCCTAACCCTTCCCCGAAGGCTGACCCTCACACGTCCCCTAATCCTAACCCGTACGCTAACACTCCCCCGCGCCCTCACACACACGCTCCCCCTAAAGCATTGCCGTACCCTCACCTGGACCCTAAAGCGTCCCCGTCCCCTAACCCTAGCCCTAGCCCGAACCTTAACCCTAACCCTTCCCCGAAGCATGACCCTCACCCGTCCCCTAATCCTAACCCGTACGCTAACACTAACCCGCGCCTTCACACGCACGCTCCCCCTAAAGCGTTGCCGTACCCTCACCTGGACCCTAAACCGTCCCCGTCCCCTAACCCTAACCCTAGCCCGAACCCTAACCCTAACCCTTCCCCGAAGCCTGACCCTCACCCGTCCCCTAATCCTAACCCGTACGCTAACACTAACCCGCGCCCTCACACGCACGCTCCCCCTAAAGCGTTGCTGTACCCTCACCTGGACCCTAAACCGTCCCCAGCCCCTAACCCTAACCCTAGCCCGAACCCTAACCCTAACCCTTCCCCGAAGCCTGACCCTCACACGTCCGCTAATCCTAACCCGAACGCTAACACTCCCCCGTGCCCTCACACGCACGCTCCCCCTAAAGCGTTGCCGTACCCTCACCTGGACCCTAAACCGTCCCCGTCCCCTAACCCTAACCCTAGCCCGTACCTTAACCCTAACCCTTCCCCGAAGCCTGACCCTCACCCGTCCCCTAATCCTAACCCGTACGCTAACACTAACCCGCGCCCTCACACGCACGCTCCCCCTAAAGCGTTGCCGTACCCTCACCTGGACCCTAAACCGTCCCCGTCCCCTAACCGTAACCCTAGCCCAAACCCTAACCCTAACCCTTCCCCGAAGCCTGACCCTCATCCGTCCCCTAATCCTAACCCGTACGCTAACACTAACCCGCGCCCTCACACGCACGCTCCCCCTAAAGCGTTGCCGTACCCTCACCTGGACCCTAAACCGTCCCCGTCCCCTAACCCTAACCCTAGCCCGAACCCTAACCCTAACCCTTCCCCGAAGCCTGACCCTCACCCGTCCCCTAATCCTAACCCGTACGCTAACACTAACCCGCACCCTCACACGCACGCTCCCCCTAAAGCTTTGCCGTACCCTCACCTGGACCCTAAACCGTCCCCGTGCCCTAACCCTAACCCTAGCCCGAACCCTAACCCTAACCCTTCCCCGAGCCTGACCCTCACCCGTCCCCTAATCCTAAACCGTACGCTAACACTAACCCGCGCCCTCACACGCATGCTCCCCCTAAAGCGTTGCCGTACCCTCACCTGGACCCTAAACCGTCCCCGTCCCCTAACCCTAACCCTAGCCCGAACCCTAACCCTAACCCTTCCCTGAAGCCTGACCCTCACCCTTCCCCTAATCCTAACCCGTACGCTAACAATAACCCGCGCCCTCACACGAACGCTCCACCTAAAGCGTTGCCGTACCCTCACCTGGACCCTAAATCGTCCCCGTCCCCTAACCCTAACCCTAGACCGAACCCTAACCCTAACCCTTCCCCGAAGCCTGACCCTCACCCATCCCCTAATCCTAACCCGTACGCTAACACTACCCCGCGCCCTCACATGCACGCTCCCCCTAAACCGTTGCCGTACCTTCACCTGGACCCTAAACCGTCCCCTTCCCCTAACCCTAACCCTAGCCCGAACCCTAACCCTATCCCTTCCCCGAAGCCTGACCCTCACCCGTCCCCTAATCCTAACCCGTACGCTAACACTACCCCGCGCCCTCACACGCACGCTCCCCCTAAAGCGTTGCCGTACCCTCACCTGGACCCTAAACCGTCCCCGTCCCGTAACCCTAACCCTAGCCCAACCGTAACCCTAACCCTTCCCCGAAGCCTGACCCTCACCCGTCCCCTAATCCTAATCCGTACGCTAACACTAACCTGCGCCCTCACACGCACGCTCCCCCTAAAGCGTTGCCGTACCCTCACCTGGACCCTAAACCGTTCTCGTCCCCTAACCCTAACCCTAGCCCAAACCCTAACCCTAACCCTTCCCCGAAGCCTGACCCTCACCCGTCCCCTAAACCTAACACGTACGCTAAAACTAACCCTCGCCCTCACACGCACGCTCCCCTTAAAGCGTTGCCGTACTCTCACCTGGACCCTAAACCGTCCCCATCCCCTAACCCTAACCCTCGCCCGAACCCTAACCCTAACACTTCCCCAAAGCCTGACCCTCACCCGTCCCCTAATCCTAACCCGTACGCTAACACTACCGCGCGCCCTCACACGCACGCTCCCCCTAAAGCGTTGCCGTACCCTCACCTGGACCCTAAACCGTCCCCGTCCCCTAACCCTAACCCTAGCCCGAACACTAACCCTAACACTTCCCCGAAGCCTGACCCTCACCCGTCCCCTAATCCTAATCCGTACGCTAACACTAACCCGCGCCCTCACACGCACGCTCCCCCCAAAGCGTTACCGTACCCTCACCTGGACCCTACACCGTCCCCTTCCCCTAACCCTAACTCTAGCCCGAACCCTAACCCTATCCCTTCCCCGAAGCCTGACCCTCACCCGTCCCCTAATCCTAACCCATACGCTAACACTAACCCGCGCCCTCACACGCACGCTCCCCCTAAAGCGTTGCCGTACCCTCACCTGGACCCTAAACCGTCCCCGTCCCCTAACCCTAACCCTAGCCTGAACCCTAACCCTAACCCTTCCCCGAAGCCTGACCCTCACCCGTCCCCTAATCCTAACCCGTACGCTAACACTAACCCGCGCCCTCACACGCACGCTCCCCCTAAAGCGTTGCCGTACCCTCACGTGGACCCTAAACCGTCCCCAGCCCCTAACCCTAACCCTAGCCCGAACCCTAACCCTAACCCTTCCCCGAAGCCTGACCCTCACCCGTCCCCTAATCCTAACCCGTACGCTAACACTACCCCGCGCCCTCACACGCACGCTCCCCCTAAAGCGTTGCCGTACCCTCACCTGGACCCTAAACCGTCCCCGTCCCCTAACCCTAAACCTAGCCCGAACCCTAACCCTAACCCTTCCCCGAAGCCTGACCCTCACCCATCCACTAATCCTAACCCATACGCTAACACTAACCCGCGCCCTCACACGCACTCTCCCCCTAAAGCGTTGCCGTACCCTCACCTGGACCCTAAACCGTCCCCGTCACTTAACCCTAACCCTAGCCCGAACCCTAACCCTAACCCTTCCCCGAAGCCTGACACTCACCCGTCCCCTAATCCTAACACGTACGCTAACAGTAACCCGCGCCCTCACACGCACGCTCCCCCTAAAGCGTTGCCGTACCCTCACCTGGACCCTAAACCGTCCCCGTCCCCTAACCTTAACCCTAGCACGAACCCTAACCCTAACACTTCCCCGAAGCCTGACCCTCACCCGTCCCCTAATCCTAACCCGTACCCTAACACTAACCCGCGCCCTCACACGCACGCTCCCCCTAAAGCGTTGCCGTACCCTCACCTGGACCCTAAACCGTCCCCGTCCCCTAACCCTAACCCTAGCCCGAACCCTAACCCTAACCCTTCCCCGAAGCCTGACCCTCACCCTTCCCCTAATCCTAACCCGTACGCTAACACTAACCTGCGCCGTCACACGCACGCTCCCCGTAAAGCGTTGCCGTACCCTCACCTGGACCCTAAACCGTCCCCATTCCCTAACCCTAAACCTAGCCCGAACCCTAACCCTAACCCTTCCCCGAAGCCTGACCCTCACCCGTCCCCTAATCCTAACCCGTACGCTAACACTAACCAGCGCCCTCACACGCACGCTCCCCCTAAAGCGTTGCCGTACCCTCACCTGGACCCTAAACCGTCCCCGTCCCCTAACCCTAACCCTAGCCCGAACCCTAACCCTAACACTTCCCCAAAGCCTGACGCTCACCCGTCCCATAATCCTAACCCGTACGCTAACACTAACCCGCACCCTCACACGCACGCTCCCCCTAAAACGTTGCCGTCCCCTCACCTGGACCCTAAACCGTCCCCGACCCCTAACCCTAACCCTAGCTCGAACCCTAACCCTAACCCTTCCCAGAAGCCTGACCTTCACCCGTCCCCTAATCCTAAGCCGTACGCTAACACTAACCCGCGCCCTCACACGCACGCTCCCCCTAAAGCGTTGCCGTACCCTCACCTGGACCCTAAACCGTCCCCGTCCCCTAACCCTAGCCCGAACCCTAACCCTAACCCTTCCCCGAAGCCTGACCCTCACCCGTCCCCTAATCCTAACCCGTACGCTAACACTACCCCGCGCCCTCACATGCACGCTCCCCCTAAACCGTTGCCGTACCATCACCTGGACCCTAAACCGTCCCCGTCCCCTAACCCTAACCCTAGCCCGAACCCTAACCCTATCCCTTCCCCGAAGCCTGACCCTCACCCGTCCCCTAATCCTAACCCGTACGCTAACACTACCCCGCGCCCTCACACGCACGCTCCCCCTAAAGCGTTGCCGTACCCTCATCTGAACCCTAAACCGTCCCCGTTCCGTAACCCTAACCCTAGCCCAACCGTAACCCTAACCCTTCCCCGAAGCCTGACCCTCACCCGTCCCCTAATCCTAACCCGTACGCTAACACTAACCCGCGCCCTCACACGCACGCTCCCCCTAAAGCGTTGCCGTACCCTCACCTGGACCCTAAACCGTCCCCGTCCCCTAACCCTAACCCTAGCCCGAACCCTAACCCTAACCCTTCCCCGAAGCCTGACCCTCACCCGTCCCCTAATCCTAACCCGTACGCTAACACTAACCCGCGCCCTCACACGCACGCTCCCCCTAAAGCGTTGCCGTACCCTCACGTGGACCCTAAACCGTCCCCGTCCCCTAACCCTAACCCTAGCCCGAACCCTAACACTAACCCTTCCCCGAAGCCTGACCCTCACCCGTCCCCTAATCCTAACCCGTACGCTAACACTAACCCGCGCCCTCACACGCACGCTCCCCCTAAAGCGTTGCCGTACCCTCACCTGGACCCTAAACCGTCCCCGTCACCTAACCCTAACCCTAGCCCGAACCCTAACCCTAACACTTCCCAGAAGCCTGACCCTCACCCGTCCCCTAATCCTAACCCGTACGCTAACACTAACCCGCGCCCTCACACGCACGCTCCCCCTAAAGCGTTGCCGTACCCTCACCTGGACCCTAAACCGTCCCCGTCCCCTAACCCTAACCCTAGCCCGAACCCTAACCCTAACCCTTCCCCGAAGCCTGACCCTCACCCGTACCCTAATCCTAACCCGTACGCTAACACTAACCCGCGCCCTCACACGCACGCTCCCCCTAAAGCGTTGCCGTACCCTCACCTGGACCCTAAACCGTCCCCGTCCCCTAACCCTAACCCTAGCCCGAACCCTAACCCTAACCCTTCCCCGAAGCCTGACCCTCACCCGTCCCCTAATCCTAACCCGTACGCTAACACTAACCCGCGCCCTCACATGCACGCTCCCCCTAAAGCGTTGCCGTACCCTCACCTGGACCCTAAACCGTCCTCGTCCCCTAACCCTAACCCTAGCTCGAACCCTAACCCTAACCCCTCCCCGAAGCCTGACCCTCACCCGTCCCCTAAACCTAACACGTACGCTAACACTAACCCTCGCCCTCACACGCACGCTCCCCTTAAAGCATTGCCGTACTCTCACCTGGACCCTAAACCGTCCCCATCCCCTAACCCTAACCCTAGCCCAAACCCTAACCCTAACACTTCCCCAAAGCCTGACCCTCATCCGTCCCCTAATCCTAACCCGTACGCTAACACTACCCCACGCCCTCACACGCACGCTCCCCCTAAAGCGTTGCCGTACCCTCACCTGGACCCTAAACCGTCCCCGTCCCTTAACCCTAACCCTAGGCCGAACCCTAACCCTAAACCTTCCCCGAAGCCTGACCCTCACCCGTCCCCTAATCCTAACCCGTACGCTAACACTACCCCGCGCCCTCACATGCACGCTCCCCCTAAAGTGTTGCCGTACCTTCGCCTGCACCCTAAACCGTCCCCGTCCCCTAACCCTAGCCCGAACCCTAACCCTAACCCTTCCCCGAAGCCTGACCCTCAACCGTCCCCTAATCCTAACCCGTACGCTAACACTGCCCCGCGCCCTCACATGCACGCTCCCCCTAAAGCGCTGCCGTACCCTCACCTGGACCCTAAACCGTCCCCGTCCCCTAACCCTAACCCTAGCCCGAACCCTAACCCTAACCCTTCCCCGAAGCCTGACCCTCACCCGTCCCCTAATCCTAACCCGTACGCTAACACTAACCCGCGCCCTCACACGCACGCTCCCCCTAAAGCGTTGCCGTACCCTCACCTGGACCCTAAACCGTCCCCGTCCCCTAACCCTAACCCTAGCCCGAACCCTAACCCTAACCCTTCCCCGAAGCCTGACCCTCATCCGTCCCCTATTCCTAACCCGTACGCTAACACTAACCCGCGCCCTCACACGCACGCTCCCCCTAAAGCGTTGCCGTACCCTCACCTGGACCCTAAACCGTCCCCGTCCCCTAACCCTAACCCTAGACCGAACCCTAACCCTAAACCTTCCCCGAAGCCTGACCCTCACCCGTCCCCTAATCCTAACCCGTACGCTTACACTAACCCGCGCCCTCACACTCACACTCCCCCAAAACTTTGCCGTACCCTCACCTGGACCCTAAACCGTCCCCGTGCCCTAACCCTAACCCTAGCCCGAACCCTAACCCTAACCCTTCCCCGAAGCGTGACCCTCACCCGTCCCCTAATCCTAAACCGTACGCTAACACTAACCCGCGCCCTCACACGCATGCTCCCCCTAAAGCGTTGCCGTACCCTCACCTGGACCCTAAACCGTCCCCGTCCCCTAACCCTAACCCTAGCCCGAACCCTAACCCTAACCCTTCCCCGAAGCCTGACCCTCACCCTTCCCCTAATCCTAACCCGTACGCTAACACTAACCCGCGCCCTCACACGCACGCTCCACCTAAAGCGTTGCCGTACCCTCACCTGGACCCTAAATCGTCCCCGTCCCCTAACCCTAACCCTAGCCCGAACCCTAACCCTAACCCTTCCCCGAAGCCTGACCCTCACTCGTCCCCTAATCCTAACCCGTACGCTAACACTACCCCGCGCCCTCACATGCACGCTCCCCCTAAACCGTTGCCGTACCTTCACCTGGACCCTAAACCGTCCCCGTCCCCTAACCCTAACCCTAGCCCGAACCTTAACCCTAACCCTTCCCCGAAGCGTGACCCTCACCCGTCCCCTAATCCTAACCCGTACGCTAACACTAACCCGCGCCCTCACACGCACGCTCCCCCTAAAGCGTTGCCGTACCCTCACCTGGACCCTAAACCGTCCCCGTCCCCTAACCCTAACCCTAGCCCGAACCCTAACCCTAACACTTCCCCGAAGCCTGACCCTCACCCGTCCCCTAATCCTAACCCGTACGCTAACACTAACCCGCGCCCTCACACGCACGCTCCCCCTAAAGCGTTGCCGTCCCCTCACCTGGACCCTAAACCGTCCCCAGCCCCTAACCCTAACCCTAGCCCGAACCCTAACCCTAACCCTTCCCCGAAGCCTGACCCTCACCCGTCCCCTAATCCGAACCCGTACGCTAACACTAACCCGTGCCCTCACACGCACGCTCCCCCTAAAGCGTTGCCGTACCCTCACCTGGACCCTAAACCGTCCCCGTCCCCTAACCCTAACCCTAGCCCGAACCTTAACCCTAACCCTTCCCCGAAGCATGACCCTCACCCGTCCCCTAATCCTAACCCTTACGCTAACACTAACCCGCGCCTTCACACGCACGCTCCCCCTAAAGCGTTGCCGTACCCTCACCTGGACCCTAAACCGTCCCCGTCCCCTAACCCTAACCCTAGCCCGAACCCTAACCCTAACCCTTCCCCGAAGCCTGACCCTCACCCGTCCCCTAATCCTAACCCGCACGCTAACACTAACCCGCGCCCTCACACGCACGCTCCCCCTAAAGCGTTGCCGTACCCTCACCTGGACCCTAAACCGTCCCCAGCCCCTAACCCTAACCCTAGCCCGAACCCTAACCCTAACCCTTCCCAGAAGCCTGACCCTCACACGTCGCCTAATCCTAACCCGTACGCTAACACTCCCCCGCGCCCTCACACACACGCTCCCCCTAAAGCGTTGCCGTACCCTCACCTGGACCCTAAACCGTCCCCGTCCCCTAACCCTAACCTTAGCCCGAACCTTAACCCTAACCCTTCCCCGAAGCCTGACCCTCACCCGTCCCCTAATCCTAACCCGTATGCTAACACTACCCCGCGCCCTCACACGCACGCTCCCCCTAAAGCGTTGCCGTACCCTCACCTGGACCCTAAACCGTCCCCGTCCCCTAACCCTAACCCTAGCCCGAACCCTAACCCTAACCCTTCCCCGAAGCCTGACCCTCACCCGTCCCCTAATCCTAACCCGTACGCTAACACTAACCCGCGCCCTCACACGCACGCTCCCCCTAAAGATTTGCCGTACCCTCACCTGGACCCTAAACCGTCCCCATCCCCGAACCCTAACCCTAGCCCGAACCCTAACCCTAACCCTTCCCCGAAGCCTGACCCTCACCCGTCCCCTAATCCTAACCCGTACGCTAACACTCCCCCGCGCCCTCACATGCACGCTCCCCCTAAAGCGTTGCCATACCCTCACCTGGACCCTAAACCGTCCCCGTCCCCTAACCCTAACCCTAGCCCGAACCCTAACCCTAACCCTTCCCCGAAGGATGACCCTCAACCGTCCCCTGATCCTAACCCGTACGCTAACACTAACCCGCACCCTCACACGCACGCTCCCCCTAAAGCGTTGCCGTACCCTCACCTGGACCCTATACCGTCCCCGTCCCCTAACCCTAACCCTAGCCCGAAGCCTAACCCTAACCCTTCCCCGAAGCCTGACCCTCACCCGTCCCCTAATCCTAACCCGTACGCTAACACTACCCCACACCCTCACACGCACGCTCCCCCTAAAGCGTTGCCATACCCTCACCTGGACCCTAAACCGTCCCCGTCACCTAACCCTAACCCTAGCCCGAACCCTAACCCTAACCCTTCCCCGAAGCCTGACCCTCACCCGTCCCCTAATCCTAACCCGTACGCTAACACTCCCCCGCGCCCTCACACGCACGCTCCCCCTAAAGCGTTGCCGTACCCTCACCTGGACCCTAAACCGTTCCCGGCCCCTAACACTAACCCTAGCCCGAACCCTAACCCTAACCCTTCCCCGAAGCCTGACCCTCACCCGTCCCCTAATCCTAACCCGTACGCTAACACTAACCCACGCCCTCACACGCACGCTCCCCCTAAAGCGTTGCCGTACCCTCACCTGGACCCTAAACCGTCCCCGTCCCCTAACCCTAACCCTAGCCCGAACCCTAACCCTAACCATTCCCCGAAGCCTGACCCTCACCCGTCCCCTAATCCTAACCCGTACGCTAACACTACCCCGCGTCCTCACATGCACGCTCCCCCTAAAGCTTTGCCGTACCCTCACCTGGACCCTAAACCGTCCCCGTCCCCTAACCCTAACCCTAGCCCGAACCCTAACCCTAACCCTTCCCCGAAGCATGACCCTCAACCGTCCCCTAATCCTAACCCGTACGCTAACACTAACCCGCACCCTCACACGCACGCTCCCCCTAAAGCGTTGCCGTACCCTCACCTGGACCCTAAACCGTCCCCGTCCCCTAACCCTAACCCTAGCCCGAAAACTAACCCTAACCCTTCCCCGAAGCCTGACCCTCACCCGTCCCCTAATCCTAACCCGTACGCTAACACTACCCCGCGCCCTCACACGCACGCTCCCCCTAAAGCGTTGCCGTACCCTCACCTGGACCCTAAACCGTCCCCGTCCCCTAACCCTGACCCTAGCCCGAACCCTAACCCTAACCCTTCCCCGAAGCATGACCCTCAACCGTCCCCTAATCCTAACCCGTACGCTAACACTAACCCGCACCCTCACAGGCACGCTCCCCCTAAAGCGTTGCCGTACCCTCACCTGGACCCTAAACCGTCCCCGTCGCCTAACCCTAACCCTGGCCCGAACCCTAACCCTAACCCTTCCCCGAAGCCTGACCCTCACCCGTCCCCAATCCTAACCCGTACGCTAACACTAACCCGCGCCCTCACACGCACGCTCCCCCTAAAGCGTTGCCGTACCCTCACCTGGACCCTAAACCGTCCCTGTCCCCTAACCCTAACCCTAGCCCAATCCCTAACCTTAACCCTTCCCCGAATCCTGATCCTCACCCGTCACCTAATCCTAACCCGTACGCTAACACTAACCCGCGCCCTCACACGCACGCTCCCCCTAAAGCGTTGCCGTACCCTCACCTGGACCCTAAACCGTCCCCGTCCCCTAACCCTAACCCTAGCCCGAACCCTAACCCTAACCCTTCCCCGAAGCCTGACACTGACCCGTCCCCTAATCCTAACACGTACGTTAACACTAACCCGCACCCTCACACGCACGCTCCCCCTAAAGCATTGCCGTACCCTCTCCTGGACCCTAAACCGTCCCCGTCCCCTAACCCTAACCCTAGCCCGAACCCTAACCCTAACCCTTCCCCGAAGCCTGACCCTCACCCGTCCCCTAATCCTAACCCGTATGCTAACACTAACCCGCGCCCTCACACGCACGCTCCCCCTAAAACGTTGCCGTCCCCTCACCTGGACCCTAAACCGTCCCCGTCCCCTATCCCTAACCCTAGCCCGAACCCTAACCCTAACCCTTCCCCGAAGCCTGACCCTCACCCGTCCCCTAATCCTAACCCGTACGCTAACACTACCCCGCGCCCTCACACGCCCGCTCCCCCTAAAGCGTTGACGTACCCTCACCTGGACCCTAAACCGTCCCCGTCACCTAACCCTAACCCTAGCCCGAACCCTAACCCTAACCCTTCCCCGAAGCATGACCCTCAACCGTCCCCTATTCCTAACCCGTACGCTAACACTAACCCGCACCCTCACACGCACGCTCCCCCTAAAGCGTTGCCGTACCCTCACCTGGACCCTAAACCGTCCCCGTCCCCTAACCCTAACCCTAGCCCGAACCCTAACCCTAACCCTTCCCCGAAGCCTGACCCTCACCCGTCCCGTAATCCTAACCCGTACGCTAACACTAACCCGCGCCCTCACACCCACGCTCCCCCTAAAGCGTTGCCGTACCCTCACCTGGACCCTAAACCGTCCCCGCCCCTAAACCTAACCCTAGCCCGAACCCTAACCCTAACACTTCCCCGAAGCCTGACCCTCACCCGTCCCCTAATCCTAACCCGTACGCTAACACTAACCCGCGCCCTCACACGCACGCTCCCCCTAAAGCGTTGCCGTACCCTCACCTGGACCCTAAACCGTCCCTGTCCCGTAACCCTAACCCTAGCCCGAACCCTAACCCTAACCCTTCCCCGAAGCCTGACCCTCACCCATCCACTAATCCTAACCCATACGCTAACACTAACCTGCGCCCTCACACGCACTCTCCCCCTAAAGCGTTGCCGTACCCTCACCTGGACCCTAAACCGTCCCCGTCACTTAACCCTAACCCTAGCCCGAACCCTAACCCTAACCCTTCCCCGAAGCCTGACCCTCACCCGTCCCCTAATCCTAACCCGTACGCTAACACTACCCCGCGCCCTCACACGCCCGCTCCCCCTAAAGCGTTGACGTACCCTCACCTGGACCCTAAACCGTCCCCGTCACCTAACCCTAACCCTAGCCCGAACCCTAACCCTAACCCTTCCCCGAAGCATGACCCTCAACCGTCCCCTATTCCTAACCCGTACGCTAACACTAACCCGCACCCTCACACGCACGCTCCCCCTAAAGCGTTGCCGTACCCTCACCTGGACCCTAAACCGTCCCCGTCCCCTAACCCTAACCCTAGCCCGAACCCTAACCCTAACCCTTCCCCGAAGCCTGACCCTCACCCGTCCCCTAATCCTAACCCGTACGCTAACACTACCCCGCGCCCTCACACGCCCGCTCCCCCTAAAGCGTTGACGTACCCTCACCTGGACCCTAAACCGTCCCCGTCACCTAACCCTAACCCTAGCCCGAACCCTAACCCTAACCCTTCCCCGAAGCATGACCCTCAACCGTCCCCTATTCCTAACCCGTACGCTAACACTAACCCGCACCCTCACACGCACGCTCCCCGTAAAGCGTTGCCGTACCCTCACCTGGACCCTAAACCGTCCCCGTCCCCTAACCCTAACCCTAGCCCGAACCCTAACCCTAACCCTTCCCCGAAGCCTGACCCTCACCCGTCCCGTAATCCTAACCCGTACGCTAACACTAACCCGCGCCCTCACACGCACGCTCCCCCTAAAGCGTTGCCGTACCCTCACCTGGACCCTAAACCGTCCCCGCCCCTAAACCTAACCCTAGCCCGAACCCTAACCCTAACACTTCCCCGAAGCCTGACCCTCACCCGTCCCCTAATCCTAACCCGTACGCTAACACTAACCCGCGCCCTCACACGCACGCTCCCCCTAAAGCGTTGCCGTACCCTCACCTGGACCCTAAACCGTCCCCGTCCCGTAACCCTAACCCTAGCCCGAACCCTAACCCTAACCCTTCCCCGAAGCCTGACCCTCACCCATCCACTAATCCTAACCCATACGCTAACACTAACCTGCGCCCTCACACGCACTCTCCCCCTAAAGCGTTGCCGTACCCTCACCTGGACCCTAAACCGTCCCCGTCACTTAACCCTAACCCTAGCCCGAACCCTAACCCTAACCCTTCCCCGAAGCCTGACCCTCACCCGTCCCCTAATCCTAACCCGTACGCTAACACTACCCCGCGCCCTCACACGCCCGCTCCCCCTAAAGCGTTGACGTACCCTCACCTGGACCCTAAACCGTCCCCGTCACCTAACCCTAACCCTAGCCCGAACCCTAACCCTAACCCTTCCCCGAAGCATGACCCTCAACCGTCCCCTATTCCTAACCCGTACGCTAACACTAACCCGCACCCTCACACGCACGCTCCCCCTAAAGCGTTGCCGTACCCTCACCTGGACCCTAAACCGTCCCCGTCCCCTAACCCTAACCCTAGCCCGAACCCTAACCCTAACCCTTCCCCGAAGCCTGACCCTCACCCGTCCCGTAATCCTAACCCGTACGCTAACACTAACCCGCGCCCTCACACGCACGCTCCCCCTAAAGCGTTGCCGTACCCTCACCTGGACCCTAAACCGTCCCCGCCCCTAAACCTAACCCTAGCCCGAACCCTAACCCTAACACTTCCCCGAAGCCTGACCCTCACCCGTCCCCTAATCCTAACCCGTACGCTAACACTAACCCGCGCCCTCACACGCACGCTCCCCCTAAAGCGTTGCCGTACCCTCACCTGGACCCTAAACCGTCCCCGTCCCGTAAACCTAACCCTAGCCCGAACCCTAACCCTAACCCTTCCCCGAAGCCTGACCCTCACCCATCCACTAATCCTAACACATACGCTAACACTAACCTGCGCCCTCACACGCACTCTCCCCCTAAAGCGTTGCCGTACCCTCACCTGGACCCTAAACCGTCCCCGTCACTTAACCCTAACCCTAGCCCGAACCCTAACCCTAACCCTTCCCCGAAGCCTGACACTCACCCGTCCCCTAATCCTAACACGTACGCTAACAGTAACCCGCGCCCTCACACGCACGCTCCCCCTAAAGCGTTGCCGTACCCTCACCTGGACCCTAAACCGTCCCCGTCCCCTAACCTTAACCCTAGCACGAACCCTAACCCTAACCCTTCCCCGAAGCCTGACCCTCACCCGTCCCCTAATCCTAACCCGTACCCTAACACTAACCCGCGCCCTCACACGCACGCTCCCCCTAAAGCGTTGCCGTACCCTCACCTGGACCCTAAACCGTCCCCGTCCCCTAACCCTAACCCTAGCCCGAACCCTAACCCTAACCCTTCCCCGAAGCCTGACCCTCACCCTTCCCCTAATCCTAACCCGTACGCTAACACTAACCTGCGCCGTCACACGCACGCTCCCCGTAAAGCGTTGCCATACCCTCACCTGGACCCTAAACCGTCCCCATTCCCTAACCCTAAACCTAGCCCGAACCCTAACCCTAACCCTTCCCCGAAGCCTGACCCTCACCCGTCCCCTAATCCTAACCCGTACGCTAACACTAACCAGCGCCCTCACACGTACGCTCCCCCTAAAGCGTTGCCGTACCCTCACCTGGACCCTAAACCGTCCCCGTCCCCTAACCCTAACCCTAGCCCGAACCCTAACCCTAACACTTCCCCAAAGCCTGACGCTCACCCGTCCCCTAATCCTAACCCGTACGCTAACACTAACCCGCGCCCTCACACGCACGCTCCCCCTAAAACGTTGCCGTCCCCTCACCTGGACCCTAAACCGTCCCCGTCCCCTAACCCTAACCCTAGCTCGAACCCTAACCCTAACCCTTCCCAGAAGCCTGACCTTCACCCGTCCCCTAATCATAAGCCGTACGCTAACACTAACCCGCGCCGTCACACGCATGCTCCCCCTAAAGCGTTGCCGTACCCTCACCTGGACCCTAAACCGTCCCCGTCCCCTAACCCTAGCCCGAACCCTAACCCTAACCCTTCCCCGAAGCCTGACCCTCACCCGTCCCCTAATCCTAACCCGTACGCTAACACTACCCCGCGCCCTCACATGCACGCTCCCCCTAAACCGTTGCCGTACCTTCACCTGGACCCTAAACCGTCCCCGTCCCCTAACCCTGACCCTAGCCGAACCGTAACCCTAACCCTTCCCCGAAGCCTGACCCTCACCCGTCCCCTAATCCTAATCCGTACGCTAACACTAACCCGCGCCCTCACACGCACGCTCCCCCTAAAGCGTTGCCGTACCCTCACCTGGACCCTAAACCGTCCCCGTCCCCTAACCCTAACCCTAGCCCGAACCCTAACCCTAACCCTTCCCCGAAGCCTGACCCTCACCCGTCCCCTAATCCTAACCCGTACGCTAACACTAACCCGCGCCCTCACACGCACGCTCCCCCTAAAGCGTTGCCGTACCGTCACGTGGACCCTAAACCGTCCCCGTCCCCTAACCCTAACCCTAGCCCGAACCCTAACACTAAGCCTTCCCCGAAGCCTGACCCTCACCCGTCCCCTAATCCTAATCCGTACGCTAACACTAACCCGTGCCCTCACACGCACGCTCCCCCTAAAGCGTTGCCGTACCCTCCCCTGGACCCTAAACCGTCCTCGTCCCCTAACCCTAACCCTAGCCCGAACCCTAACCCTAACCCTTCCCCGAAGCCTGACCCTCACCCGTCCCCTAAACCTAACACGTACGCTAACACTAACCCTCGCCCTCACACGCACGCTCCCCTTAAAGCGTTGCCGTACTCTCACCTGGACCCTAAACCGTCCCCATCCCCTAACCCTAACCCTAGCCCGAACCCTAACCCTAACCCTTCCCCAAAGCCTGACCCTCATCCGACCCCTAATCCTAACCCGTACGCTAACACTAACCCGCGCCCTCACACGCATGCTCCCCCTAAAGCGTTGCCGTACCCTCACCTGGACCCTAAACCGTCCCCGTCACCTAACCCTAACCCTAGCCCGAACCCTAACCCTAACCCTTCCCCGAAGCATGACCCTCACCCATCCCCTAATCCTAACCCGTACGCTAACACTACCCCGCGCCCTCACACGCACGCTCCCCCTAAAGCGTTGCCGTATCCTCACCTGGACCCTAAACCGTCCCCGTCACCTAACCCTAACCCTAACCCGAACCCTAACCCTAACCCTTCCCCGAAGCATGACCCTCACCCGTCCCCTAATCCTGACCCGTACGCTAACACTAACCCGCGCCCTCACACGCACGCTCCCCCTAAAGCATTGCCGTACCCTCACCTGGACCCTAAACCGTCCCCGTCCCCTAACCCTAACCCTAGCCCGAACCCTAACCCTAACCCTTCCCCGAAGCCTGACCCTCACCCGTCCCCTAATCCTAACCCGTACGCTAACACTACCGCGCGCCCTCACACGCACGCTCCCCCTAAAGCGTTGCCGTACCCTCACCTGGACCCTAAACCGTCCCCATCCCCTAACCCTAACCCTAGCCCGAACACTAACCCTAACACTTCCCCGAAGCCTGACCCTCACCCGTCCCCTAATCCTAATCCGTACGCTAACACTAACCCGCGCCCTCACACGCACGCTCCCCCTAAAGCGTTGCCGTACCCTCACCTGGACCCTAAACCGTCCCCGTCCCCTAAACCTAACCCTAGCCCGAACCCTAACCCTAACCCTTCCCCGAAGCCTGACCCTCACCCGTCCCATAATCCTAACCCGTACGCTAACACTACCCCGCGCACTCACACGCACGCTCCCCCTAAAGCGTTGCCGTACCCTCACCTGGAACCTAAACCGTCCCCGTCCCCTAACCCTAACCCTAGCCCGAACCCTAACCCTAACCCTTCCCCGAAGCCTGACCCTCACACGTCCCCTAATCCTAACCCGTACGCTAAGACTAACCCGCGCCCTCACACGCACACTGCCCCTAAAGCGTTGCCGTACCCTCACCTGGACCCTAAACAGTCCCCGTCCACTAACCCTAACCCTAGCCCGAACCCTAACCCTAACCCTTCCCCGAAGCCTGACACTCACCCGTCCCCTAATCCTAACCCGTACGCTAACACTAACCCGCGCCCTCACACGCACGCTCCCCCTAAAGCGTTGCCGTACCCTCACCTGGACCCTAAACCGTCCCCGTCCCCTAACCTTAACCCTAGCACGAACCCTAACCCTAACCCTTCCCCGAAGCCTGACCCTCACCCGTCCCCTAATCCTAACCCGTACTCTAACACTACCCCGTGCCCTCACACGCATGCTCCCCCTAAAGCGTTGCCGTACCCTCACCTGGACCCTAAACCGTCCCCGTCCCCTAACCCTAGCCCGAACCCTAACCCTAACCCTTCCCCGAAGCCTGACCCTCACCCGTCCCCTAATCCTAACCCGTACGCTAACACTACCCCGCGCCGTCACATGCACGCTCCCCCTAAACCGTTGCCGTACCTTCACCTGGACCCTAAACCGTCCCCGTCCCCTAACCCTAACCCTAGCCCAACCGTAACCCTAAACCTTCCCTGAAGCCTGACCCTCACACGTCCCCTAATCCTAATCCGTACGCTAACACTAACCCGCGCCCTCACACGCACGCTCCCCCTAAAGCGTTGCCGTACCCTCACCTGGACCCTAAACCGTCCCCGTCCCCTAACCCTAACCCTAGCCCGAACCCTAACCCTAACCCTTCCCCGAAGCCTGACCCTCACCCGTCCCCTAATCCTAACCCGTACGCTAACACTAACCCGCGCCCTCACACGCACGCTCCCCCTAAAGCGTTGCCGTACCCTCACGTGGACCCTAAACCGTCCCCTAACCCTAACCCTAACCCTAGCCCGAACCCTAACACTAACCCTTCCCCGAAGCCTGACCCTCACCCGTCCCCTAATCCTAACCCGTACGCTAACACTAACCCGTGCCCTCACACGCACGCTCCCCCTAAAGCGTTGCCGTACCCTCACCTGGACCCTAAACCGTCCTCGTCCCCTAACCCTAACCCTAGCCCGAACCCTAAACCTAACCCTTCCCCGAAGCCTGACCCTCACCCGTCCCCTAAACCTAACACGTACGCCAACACTAACCCTCGCCCTCACACGCACGCTCCCCTTAAAGCGTTGCCGTACTCTCACCTGGACCCTAAACCGTCCCCATCCCCTAACCCTAACCCTAGCCCGAACCCTAACCCTAACCCTTCCCCAAAGCCTGACCCTCATCCGACCCCTAATCCTAACCCGTACGCTAACACTACCCCGCGCCCTCACACGCATGCTCCCCCTAAAGCGTTGCCGTACCCTCACCTGGACCCTAAACCGTCCCCGTCACCTAACCCTAACCCTAGCCCGAACCCTAACCCTAACCCTTCCCCGAAGCATGACCCTCACCCATCCCCTAATCCTAACCCGTACGCTAACACTACCCCGCGCCCTCACACGCACGCTCCCCCTAAAGCGTTGCCGTACCCTCACCTGGACCCTAAACCGTCCCCGTCACCTAACCCTAACCCTAGCCCGAACCCTAACCCTAACCCTTCCCAGAAGCCTGACCCTCACCCGTCCCCTAATCCTAACCCGTACGCTAACACTAACCCGCGCCCTCACATGCACGCTCCCCCTAAAGCGTTGCCGTACCCTCACCTGGACCCTAAACCGTCCCCGTCCCCTAACCCTAACCCTAGCCCGAACCCTAACCCTAACCCTTCCCCAAAGCCTGACCCTCATCCGTCCCCTAATCCTAACACGTACGCTAACAGTAGCCCGCGCCCTCACACGCACGCTCCCCCTAAAGCGTTGCCGTACCCTCACCTGGACCCTAAACCTTCCCCGTCCCCTAACCTTAACCCTAGCACGAACCCTAACCCTAACCCTTCCCAGAAGCCTGACCCTCACCCGTCCCCTAATCCTAACCCGTACGCTAACATTACCCCGCGCCCTCACACGCACGCTCCCCCTAAAGCGTTGCCGTACCCTCACCTGGACCCTAAACCGTCCCCGTCCCCTAACCCTAACCCTAGCCCGAACTCTAACCCTAACCCTTCCCCGAAGCCTGACCCTCACCCGTCCCATAATCCTAACCCGTACGCTAACACTACCCCGCGCACTCACACGCACGCTCCCCCTAAAGCATTGCCGTACCCTCACCTGGACCCTAAACCGTCCCAGTCACCTAACCCTAACCCTAGCCCGAACCCTAACCCTAACCCTTCCCCGAAGCATGACCCTCACCCGTCCCCTAATCCTAACCCGTACGCTAACACTAACCCGCGCCCTCACACGCACGCTCCCCCTAAAGCGTTGCCGTACCCTCACCTGGACCCTAAACCGTCCCCGTCCCCTAACCCTAACCCTAGCCCGAACCCTAACCCTAACCCTTCCCCGAAGCCTGACCCTCACCCGTCCCCTAATCCTAACCCGTACGCTAACACTAACCCGCGCCCTCACACGCACGCTCCCCCTAAAGCGTTGCCGTACCCTCACCTGGACCCTAAACCGTCCCCGTCCCCTAACCCTAACCCTAGCCCGAACCCTAACCCTAACCCTTCCCCGAAGCCTGACCCTCACCCGTCCCCTAATCCTAACCCGTACGCTAACAGTAACCCGCGCCATCACACGCACGCTCCCCCTAAAGCGTTGCCGTACCCTCACATGGACCCTAAACCGTCCCCGTCCCCTAACCCTAACCCTAGCCCGAACCCTAACACTAACCCTTCCCCGAAGCCTGACCCTCACCCGTCCCCTAATCCTAACCCGTACGCTAACACTAACCCGCGCCCTCACACGCACGCTCCCCCTAAAGCGTTGCCGTACCCTCACCTGGACCCTAAACCGTCCTCGTCCCCTAACCCTAACCCTAGCCCGAACCCTAACCCTAACCCTTCCCCGAAGCCTGACCCTCACCCGTCCCCTAAACCTAACACGTACGCTAACACTAACCCTCGCCCTCACACGCACGCTCCCCTTAAAGCATTGCCGTACTCTCACCTGGACCCTAAACCGTCCCCATCCCCTAAACTTAACCCTAGCCCGAACCCTAACCCTAACACTTCCCCAAAGCCTGACCCTCATCCGTCCCCTAATCCTAACACGTACGCTAACAGTAGCCCGCGCCCTCACACGCACGCTCCCCCTAAAGCGTTGCCGTACCCTCACCTGGACCCTAAACCTTCCCCGTCCCCTAACCTTAACCCTAGCACGAACCCTAACCCTAACCCTTCCCAGAAGCCTGACCCTCACCCGTCCCCTAATCCTAACCCGTACGCTAACATTACCCCGCGCCCTCACACGCACGCTCCCCCTAAAGCGTTGCCATACCCTCACCTGGACCCTAAACCGTCCCCGTCCCCTAACCCTAACCCTAGCCCGAACTCTAACCCTAACCCTTCCCCGAAGCCTGACCCTCACCGGTCCCATAATCCTAACCCGTACGCTAACACTACCCCGCGCACTCACACGCACGCTCCCCCTAAAGCATTGCCGTACCCTCACCTGGACCCTAAACCGTCCCAGTCACCTAACCCTAACCCTAGCCCGAACCCTAACCCTAACCCTTCCCCGAAGCATGACCCTCACCCGTCCCCTAATCCTAACCCGTACGCTAACACTAACCCGCGCCCTCACACGCACGCTCCCCCTAAAGCGTTGCCGTACCCTCACCTGGACCCTAAACCGTCCCCGTCCCCTAACCCTAACCCTAGCCCGAACCATAACCCTAACCCTTCCCCGAAGCCTGACCCTCACCCGTCCCCTAATCCTAACCCGTACGCTAACACTAACCCGCGCCCTCACACGCACGCTCCCCCTAAAGCGTTGCCGTACCCTCACCTGGACCCTAAACCGTCCCCTAACCCTAACCCTAACCCTAACCCGAACCCTAACCCTAACCCTTCCCCGAAGCCTGACCCTCACCCGTCCCCTAATCCTAAACCGTACGCTAACACTAACCCGCGCCCTCACACGCACACTCCCCCTAAAACGTTGCCGTCCCCTCACCTGGACCCTAAACCGTCCCCGTCACCTAACCCTAACCCTAGCCCGAACCCTAACCCTAACCCTTCCCCGAAGCCTGACCCACACCCGTCCCCTAATCCTAACCCGTACGCTAACACTAACCCGCGCCCTCACATGCAAGCTCCCCCTAAAGCGTTGCCGTACCCTCTCCTGGACCCTAAACCGTCCCCGTCCCCTAACCCTAACTCTAGCCCGAACCCTAACACTAACCCTTCCCCGAAGCATGACCCTCACCCGTCCCCTAATCCTAACCCGTACGCTAACACTAACCCGCGCCCTCACACGCACGCTCCCCCTAAAGCGTTGCCGTACCCTCACCTGGACCCTAAACCGTCCCCGTCCCCTAACCCTAACCCTGGCCCGAACCCTAACCCTAACCCTTCCCCGAAGCCTGACCCTCACCCGTCCCATAATCCTAACCCGTACGCTAACACTACCCCGCGCAGTCACACGCACGCCTCCCCTAAAGCGTTGCCGTACCCTCACCTGGAACCTAAACCGTCCCCGTCCCCCAACCCTAACCCTAGCCCGAACCCTAACCCTAACCCTTCCCCGAAGCCTGACCCTCACCCATCCACTAATCCTAACCCGTACGCTAACACTAACCCGCGCCCTCACACGCACTCTCCCCCTAAAGCGTTGCCGTACCCTCACCTGGAACCTAAACCGTCCCCGTCCCTTAACCCTAACCCTAGCCCGAACCCTAACCCTAACCCTTCCCCGAAGCCTGACCCTCACCCGTCCCCTAATCCTAACACGTACGCTAACAGTAGCCCGCGCCCTCACACGCACGCTCCCCCTAAAGCGTTGCCGTACCCTCACCTGGACCCTAAACCTTCCCCGTCCCCTAACCTTAACCCTAGCACGAACCCTAACCCTAACCCTTCCCCGAAGCATGACCCTCAACTGTCCCCTAATCCTAACCCGTACGCTAACACTAACCCGCACCCTCACACGCACGCTCCCCCTAAAGCGTTGCCGTACCCTCACCTGGACCCTAAACCGTCCCCGTCGCCTAACCCTAACCCTGGCCCGAACCCTAACCCTAACCCTTCCCCGAAGCCTGACCCTCACCCGTCCCCAATCCTAACCCGTACGCTAACACTAACCCGCGCCCTCACACGCACGCTCCCCCTAAAGCGTTGCCGTACCCTCACCTGGACCCTAAACCGTCCCTGTCCCCTAACCCTAACCCTAGCCCAAACCCTAACCTTAACCCTTCCCCGAAGCCTGACCCTCACCCGTCACCTAATCCTAACCCGTACGCTAACACTAACCCGTGCCCTCACACGCACGCTCCCCCTAAAGCGTTGCCGTACCCTCACCTGGTCCCTAAACCGTCCCCGTCCCCTAACCCTAACCCTAGCCCGAACCCTAACCCTAACCCTTCCCCGAAGCCTGACCCTCACCCGTCCCCTAATCCTAACCCGTATGCTAACACTAACCCGCGCCCTCACACGCACGCTCCCCCTAAAACGTTGCCGTCCCCTCACCTGGACCCTAAACCGTCCCCGTCCCCTATCCCTAACCCTAGCCCGAACCCTAACCCTAACCCTTCCCCGAAGCCTGACCCTCACCCGTCCCCTAATCCTAACCCGTACGCTAACACTACCCCGCGCCCTCACACGCCCGCTCCCCCTAAAGCGTTGACGTACCCTCACCTGGACCCTAAACCGTCCCCGTCACCTAACCCTAACCCTAGCCCGAACCCTAACCCTAACCCTTCCCCGAAGCATGACCCTCAAACGTCCCCTATTCCTAACCCGTACGCTAACACTAACCCGCACCCTCACACGCACGCTGCCCCTAAAGCATTGCCGTACCCTCACCTGGACCCTAAACCGTCCCCGTCCCCTAACCCTAACCCTAGCCCGAACCCTAACCCTAACCCTTCCCCGAAGCCTGACCCTCACCCGTCCCATAATCCTAACCCGTACGCTAACACTAACACACGCCCTCACACGCACGCTCCCCCTAAAGCGTTGCAGTACCCTCACCTGGACCCTAAACCGTCCCCGTCCCCTAACCCTAACCCTAGCCCGAACCCTAACCCTAACCCTTCCCCGAAGTCTGACCCTCACCCGTCCCGTAATCCTAACCCGTACGCTAACACTAAACCGCGCCCTCACACGCACGCTCCCCCTAAAGCATTGCCGTACCCTCACCTGGACCCTAAACCGTCCCCGTCCCCTAAACCTAACCCTAGCCCGAACCCTAACCCTAACACTTCCCCGAAGCCTGACCCTCACCCGTCCCCTAATCCTAACCCGTACGCTAACACTAACCCACGCCCTCACACGCACGCTCCCCCTAAAGCGTTGCCGTACCCTCACCTGGACCCTAAACCGTCCCAGTCCCGTAACCCTAACCCTAGCCCGAACCCTAACCCTAACCCTTCCCCGAAGCCTGACCCTCACCCATCCACTAATCCTAACCCATACGCTAACACTAACCCGCGCCCTCACACGCACTCTCCCCCTAAAGCGTTGCCGTACCCTCACCTGGACCCTAAACCGTCCCCGTCACTTAACCCTAACCCTAGCCCGAACCCTAACCCTAACCCTTCCCCGAAGCCTGACACTCACCCGTCCCCTAATCCTAACACGTACGCTAACAGTAACCCGCGCCCTCACACGCACGCTCCCCCTAAAGCGTTGCTGTACCCTCACCTGGACCCTAAACCGTCCCCGTCCCCTAACCTTAACCCTAGCCCGAACCCTAACCCTAACCCTTCCCCGAAGCCTGACCCTCACCCGTCCCCTAATCCTAACCCGTACGCTAACACTACCGCGTGCCCTCACACGCACGCTCCCCCTAAAGCGTTGCCGTACCCTCACCTGGACCCTAAACCGTCCCCGTCCCCTAAACCTAACCCTAGCCCTAACCCTAACCCTAACCCTTCCCCGAAGCCTGACACTCACCCGTCCCCTAATCCTAACCCGTACGCTAACACTAACCCGCGGCCTCACACGCACGCTCCCCCTAAAATGTTGCCGTCCCCTCACCTGGACCCTAAACCGTCCCCGTCCCCTAACCCTAACCCTAGCCCGAACCCTAACCCTAACCCTTCCCCGAAGCCTGACCCTCACCCATCCCCTAATCCTAACCCGTACGCTAACACTACCCCGCGCCCTCACACGCACGCTCCCCCTAAAGCGTTGCTGTACCCTCACCTGGACCCTAAACTGTCCCCGTCACCTAACCCTAACCCTAGCCCGAACCCTAACCCCAACCCTTCCCCGAAGCATGACCCTCAACCGTCCCCTAATCCTAACCCGTACGCTAACACTAACCTGCACCCTCACACGCACGCTCCCCCTAAAGCGTCGCCGTACCCTCACCTGGACCCTAAACCGTCCCCGTCCCCTAACCCTAACCCTAGCCCGAACCCTAACCCTAACACTTCCCCTAAGCCTGACCCTCACCCGTCCCCTAATCCTAACCCGTACGCTAACACTAACCTGCGCCGTCACACGCACGCTCCCCCTAAAGCGTTGCCGTACCCTCACCTGGACCCTAAACCGTCCCCGTCCCCTAACCCTAACCCTAGCCCGAACCCTAACCCTAACCCTTCCCCGAAGCCTGACCCTCACCCGTCCCCTAATCCTAACCCGTACGCTAACACTAACCCGTGCCCTCACACGCACGCTCCCCCTAAAGCGTTGCCGTACCCTCACCTGGACCCTAGACCGTCCCCGTCACCTAACCCTAACCCTAGCCCGAACCCTAACCCTAACCCTTCCCCGAAGCCTGACCCTCACCCGTCCCCTAATCCTAAACCGTACGCTAACACTAACCCGCGCCCTCACACGCACGCTCCCCCTAAAGCGTTGCCGTACCCTCAACTGGACCCTAAACCGTCCCCGTCCCCTAACCCTAACCCTAGCCCGAACCCTACCCCTAGCCCTTCCCCGAAGCCTGACCCTCACCCGTCCCCTAATCCTAACCCGTACGCTAACACTAACCCGCGCCCTCACACGCACGCTCCCCCTAAAGCGTTGCCGTACACTCACCTGGACCCTAAACCGTCCCCGTCCCCTAAACCTAACCCTAGCCCAAACCCTAACCCTAACCCTTCCCCGAAGCCTGACCCTCACCCGTCCCCTAATCCTAACCCGTACGCTAACACTACCCCGCGCCCTCACACGCACGCTCCCCCAAAAGCGTTGCCGTATCCTCACCTGGACCCTAAACCGTCCCCGTCACCTAACCCTAACCCTAGCCCGAACCCTAACCCTAACCCTTCCCTGAAGCCTGACCCTCACCCGTCCCCTAATCCTAACCCGTACGCTAACACTAATCCGCGCCCTCAAACGCACGCTCCCCCTAAAGCGTTGCCGTACCCTCACCTGGACCCTAAACCGTCCCCGTCCCCTAACCTTAACCCTAGCCCGAACCCTAACCCTAACCCTTCCCCGAAGCCTGACACTCATCCGTCCCCTAATCTTAACCCGTACGCTAACACTAACCCGCGCCCTCACACGCACGCTCCCCCTAAAGCGTTGCCGTACCCTCACCTGGACCCTAAACCGTCCCCGTCCCCTAACCCGAACCCTAGCCCGAACCCTAACCCTAACCCTTCCCCGAAGCCTGACCCTCACCCGTCCCCTAATCCTAACCCGTACGCTAACACTAACCCGCGCCCTCACACGCACGCTCCCCCTAAAGCGTTGCCGTACCCTCACCTGGACCCTAAACCGTCCCCGTCCCCTAACCCTAACCCTAGCCCGAACCCTAACCCTAACCCTTCCCCAAAGCCTGACCCTCAACCGTCACCTAATCCTAACCCGTACGCTAACACTAACCCGCGCCCTCACACGCACGCTCCCCCTAAAGCGTTGCCGTACCCTCACCTGGACCCTAAACCGTCCCCGTCCCCTAACCCTAACCCTAGCCCGAACCCTAACCCTAACCCTTCCCCGAAGCCTGACCCTCACCCGTCCCCTAATCCTAACCCGTACGCTAACACTAACCCGCGCCCTCACACGCACGCTCCCCCTAAAGCGTTGCCGTACCCTCACCTGGACCCTAAACCGTCCCCGTCCCCTAACCCTAACCCTAGCCCGAACCCTAACCCTAAACCTTCCCCGAAGCCTGACCCTCACCCGTCCCCTAATCCTAACCCGTACGCTAACACTAACCCGCGCCCTCACACGCACTCTCCCCCTAAAGCGTTGCCGTACCCTCACCTGGACCCTAAACCGTCCCCGTCCCTTAACCCTAACCCTAGCCCGAACCCTAACCCTAACCCTTCCCCGAAGCCTGACCCTCACCCGTCCCCTAATCCTAACACGTACGCTAACAGTAACCCGCGCCCTCACACGCACGCTCCCCCTAAAGCGTTGCCGTACCCTCACCTGGACCCTAAACCTTCCCCGTCCCCTAACCTTAACCCTAGCACGAACCCTAACCCTAACCCTTCCCCGAAGCCTGACCCTCACCCGTCCCCTAATCCTAACCCGTACGCTAACACTACCCCGCGCCCTCACACGCACGCTCCCCCTAAAGCGTTGCCGTACCCTCACCTGGACCCTAAACCGTCCCCGTCCCCTAACCCTAACCCTAGCCCGAACCCTAACCCTAACCCTTCCCCAAAGCCTGACCCTCACCCGTCCCATAATCCTAACCCGTACGCTAACACTAACCCGCGCCCTCACATGCACTCTCCCCCTAAAGCGTTGCCGTACCCTCACCTGGACCCTAAACCGTCCCCGTCCCCTAACCCTAACCCTAGCCCGAACCCTAACCCTAACCCTTCCCCGAAGCCTGACCCTCACCCGTCCCCTAATCCTAACCCGTACGCTAAGACTAACCCGCGCCCTCACACGCACACTGCCCCTAAAGCGTTGCCGTACCCTCACCTGGACCCTAAACAGTCCCCGTCCACTAACCCTAACCCTAGCCCGAACCCTAACCCTAACCCTTCCTCTTAGCCTGACCCTCACCCGTCCCCTAATCCTAACCCGTACGCTAACACTAACCCGCGCCCTCACACGCACTCTCCCCCTAAAGCGTTGCCGTACCCTCACCTGGACCCTAAACCGTCCCCGTCCCTTAACCCTAACCCTAGCCCGAACCCTAACCCTAACACTTCCCCGAAGCCTGACCCTCACCCGTCCCCTAATCCTAACCCGTACGCTAACAGTAGCCCGCGCCCTCACACGCACGCTCCCCCTAAAGCGTTGCCGTACCCTCACCTGGACCCTAAACCTTCCCCGTCCCCTAACCTTAACCCTAGCCCGAACCCTAACCCTAACCCTTCCCCGAAGCCTGACCCTCACCCGTCCCCTAATCCTAACCCGTACGCTAACACTACCCCGCGCCCTCACACGCACGCTCCCCCTAAAGCGTTGCCGTACCCTCACCTGGACCCTAAACCGTCCCCGTCCCCTAACCCTAACCCTAGCCCGAACCCTAACCCTAACCCTTCCCCGAAGCCTGACCCTCACCCGTCCCATAATCCTAACCCGTACGCTAACACTACCCCGCGCACTCACACGCACGCTCCCCCTAAAGCATTGCCGTACCCTCACCTGGACCCTAAACCGTCCCAGTCACCTAACCCTAACCCTAGCCCGAACCCTAACCCTAACCCTTCCCCGAAGCCTGACCCTCACCCGTCCCCTAATCCTAACCCGTACGCTAACACTAACCCGCGCCCTCACACGCACGCTCCCCCTAAAACGTTGCCATCCCCTCTCCTGGACCCTAAACCATCCCCGTCCCCTAACCCTAACCCTAGCCCGAACCCTAACCCTAACCCTTCCCCGAAGCCTGACCCTCACCCGTCACCTAATCCTAACACGTATGCTAACACTAACCCGCGCCCTCACACGCACGCTCCCCCTAAAGCGTTGCCGTACCCTCACCTGGACCCTAAACCGTCCCCGTCCCCTAACCCTAACCCTAGCCCGAACCCTAACCCTAACCCTTCCCCGAAGCCTGACCCTCACCCGTCCCCTAATCCTAACCCGTACGCTAACACTAACCCGCGCCCTCACACGCACGCTCCCCCTAAAGCGTTGCCGTACCCTCACCTGGACCCTAAACCGTCCCCTAACCCTAACCCTAACCCTAGCCCGAACCCTAACCCTAACCCTTCCCCGAAGCCTGACCCTCACCCGTCCCCTAATCCTAAACCGTACGCTAACACTAACCCGCGCCCTCACACGCACACTCCCCCTAAAACGTTGCCGTCCCCTCACCTGGACCCTAAACCGTCCCTGTCACCTAACCCTAACCCTAGCCCGAACCCTAACCCTAACCCTTCCCCTAAGCCTGACACTCACCCGTCCCCTAATCCTAACCCGTACGCTAACACTAACCCGCGCCCTCACATGCAAGCTCCCCCTAAAGCGTTGCCGTACCCTCACCTGGACCCTAAACCTTCCCCGTCCCCTAACCTTAACCCTAGCACGAACCCTAACCCTAACCCTTCCCCTAAGCCTGACCCTCACCCGTCCCCTAATCCTAACCCGTACGCTAACACTACCCCGCGCCCTCACACGCACGCTCCCCCTAAAGCGTTGCCGTACCCTCACCTGGACCCTAAACCGTCCCCGTCCCCTAACCCTAACCCTAGCCCGAACCCTAACCCTAACCCTTCCCCGAAGCCTGACCCTCACCCGTCCCATAATCCTAACCCGTACGCTAACACTACCCCGCGCACTCACACGCACGCTCCCCCTAAAGCATTGCCGTACCCTCACCTGGACCCTAAACCGTCCCAGTCACCTAACCCTAACCCTAGCCCGAACCCTAACCCTAACCCTTCCCCGAAGCCTGACCCTCACCCGTCCCCTAATCCTAACCCGTACGCTAACACTAATCCGCGCCCTCACACGCACGCTCCCCCTAAAACGTTGCCATCCCCTCTCCTGGACCCTAAACCATCCCCGTCCCCTAACCCTAACCCTAGACCGAACTCTAACCCTAACCCTTCCCCGAAGCCTGACCCTCACCCGTCACCTAATCCTAACACGTATGCTAACACTAACCCGCGCCCTCACACGCACGCTCCCCCTAAAGCGTTGCCGTACCCTCACCTGGAACCTAAACCGTCCCCGTCCCCTAACCCTAACCCTAGCCCGAACCCTAACCCTAACCCTTCCCCGAAGCCTGACCCTCACACGTCCCCTAATCCTAACCCGTACGCTAAGACTAACCCGCGCCCTCACACGCACACTGCCCCTAAAGCGTTGCCGTACCCTCACCTGGACCCTAAACAGTCCCCGTCCACTAACCCTAACCCTAGCCCGAACCCTAACCCTAACCCTTCCCCTTAGCCTGACCCTCACCCGTCCCCTAATCCTAACCCGTACGCTAACACTAACCCGCGCCCTCACACGCCCGCTCCCCCTAAAGCGTTGCCGTACCCTCACCTGGACCCTAAACCGTCCCCGTCCCTTAACCCTAACCCTAGCCCGAACCCTAAACCTAACACTTCCCCGAAGCCTGACCCTCACCCGTCCCCTAATCCTAACACGTACGCTAACAGTAGCCCGCGCCCTCACACGCACGCTCCCCCTAAAGCGTTGCCGTACCCTCACCTGGACCCTAAACCTTCCCCGTCCCCTAACCTTAACCCTAGCACGAACCCTAACCCTAACCCTTCCCCGAAGCATGACCCTCACCCGTCCCCTAATCCTAACCCATACGCTAACACTAACCCGCGCCCTCACACGCACGCTCCCCCTAAAGCGTTGCCGTACCCTCACATGGACCCTAAACCGTCCCCGTCCCCTAACCCTAACCCTAGCCCGAACCCTAACCCTAACCCTTCCCCGAAGCCTGACCCTCACCCGTCCCCTAATCCTAACCCGTACGCTAACACTAACCCGCGCCCTCACACGCACGCTCCCCCTAAAGCGTTGCCGTACCCTCACCTGGACCCTAAACCGTCCCCGTCCCCTAACCCTAACCCTAGCCCGAACCCTAACCCTAAACCTTCCCCGAAGCCTGACCCTCACCCGTCCCCTAATCCTAAACCGTACGCTAACACTAACCCGCGCCCTCACACGCACACTCCCCCTAAAACGTTGCCGTCCCCTCACCTGGACCCTAAACCGTCCCCGTCACCTAACCCTAACCCTAGCCCGAACCCTAACCCTAACCCTTCCCCGAAGCCTGACACTCACCCGTCCCCTAATCCTAACCCGTACGCTAACACTAACCCGCGCCCTCACATGCAAGCTCCCCCTAAAGCGTTGCCGTACCCTCTCCTGGACCCTAAACCGTCCCCGTCCCCTAACCCTAACTCTAGCCCGAACCCTAACCCTAACCCTTCCCCGAAGCCTGACCCTCACCCGTCCCCTAATCCTAACCCGTACGCTAACTCTAACCCGCGCCCTCACACGCACGCTCCCCCTAAAGCGTTGCCGTACCCTCACCTGGAACCTAAACCGTCCCCGTCCCCTAACCCTAACCCTAGCCCGAACCCTAACCCTAACCCTTCCCCGAAGCCTGACCCTCACCCGTCCCATAATCCTAACCCGTACGCTAACACTAACCCGCGCCCTCACACGCACTCTCCCCCCAAAGCGTTGCCGTACCCTCACCTGGACCCTAAACCGTCCCCGTCCCCTAACCCTAACCCTAGCCCGAACCCTAACCCTAACCCTTCCCCGAAGCCTGACCCTCACCCGTCCCCTAATCCTAACCCGTACGCTAAGACTAACCCGCGCCCTCACACGCACACTGCCCCTAAAGCGTTGCCGTACCCTCACCTGGACCCTAAACTGTCCCCGTCCACTAACCCTAACCCTAGCCCGAACCCTAACCCTAACCCTTCCCCTTAGCCTGACCCTCACCCGTCCCCTAATCCTAACCCGTACGCTAACACTAACCCGCGCCCTCACACGCACTCTCCCCCTAAAGCGTTGCCGTACCCTCACCTGGACCCTAAACCGTCCCCGTCCCTTAACCCTAACCCTAGCCCGAACCCTAACCCTAACCCTTCCCCGAAGCCTGACCCTCACCCGTCCCCTAATCCTAACCCGTACGCTAACACTAACCCGCGCCCTCACACGCACGCTCCCCCTAAAACGTTGCCATCCCCTCTCCTGGACCCTAAACCATCCCCGTCCCCTAACCCTAACCCTAGCCCGAACCCTAACCCTAACCCTTCCCCGAAGCCTGACCCTCACCCGTCACCTAATCCTAACACGTATGCTAACACTAACCCGCGCCCTCACACGCACGCTCCCCCTAAAGCGTTGCCGTACCCTCACCTGGAACCTAAACCGTCCCCGTCCCCTAACCCTAACCCTAGCCCGAACCCTAACCCTAACCCTTCCCCGAAGCCTGACCCTCATACGTCCCCTAATCCTAACCCGTACGCTAAGACTAACCCGCGCCCTCACACGCACACTGCCCCTAAAGCGTTGCCGTACCCTCACCTGGACCCTAAACAGTCCCCGTCCACTAACCCTAACCCTAGCCCGAACCCTAACCCTAACCCTTCCCCTTAGCCTGACCCTCACCCGTCCCCTAATCCTAACCCGTACGCTAACACTAACCCGCGCCCTCACACGCACGCTCCCCCTAAAGCGTTGCCGTACCCTCACCTGGACCCTAAACCGTCCCCGTCCCCTAACCCTAACCCTAGCCCGAACCCTAACCCTAACACTTCCCCGAAGCCTGACCCTCACCCATCCACTAATCCTAACCCGTACGCTAACACTAACCCGCGCCCTCACACGCACTCTCCCCCTAAAGCGTTGCCGTACCCTCACCTGGACCCTAAACCGTCCCCGTCCCTTAACCCTAACCCTAGCCCGAACCCTAACCCTAACACTTCCCCGAAGCCTGACCCTCACCCGTCCCCTAATCCTAACACGTACGCTAACAGTAGCCCACGCCCTCACACGCACGCTCCCCCTAAAGCGTTGCCGTACCCTCACCTGGAGCCTAAACCTTCCCCGTCCCCTAACCTTAACCCTAGCACGAACCCTAACCCTAACCCTTCCCAGAAGCCTGAGCCTCACCCGTCCCATAATCCTAACCCGTACGCTAACACTACCCCGCGCACTCACACGCACGCTCCCCCTAAAGCATTGCCGTACCCTCACCTGGACCCTAAACCGTCCCAGTCACCTAACCCTAACCCTAGCCCGAACCCTAACCCTAACACTTCCCCGAAGCATGACCCTCACCCGTCCCCTAATCCTAACCCGTACGCTAACACTAACCCGCGCCCTCACACACACGCTCCCCCTAAAGCGTTGCCGTACCCTCACCTGGACCCTAAACCGTCCCCGTCCCCTAACCCTAACCCTAGCCCGAACCCTAACCCTAACCCTTCCCCGAAGCCTGACCCTCACCCGTCCCCTAATCCTAACCCGTACGCTAACACTAACCCGCACCCTCACACGCACGCTCCCCCTAAAGCGTTGCCGTACCCTCACCTGGACCCTAAACCGTCCCCTAACCCTAACCCTAACCCTAGCCCGAACCCTAACCCTAACCCTTCCCCGAAGCCTGACCCTCACCCGTCCCCTAATCCTAACCCGTACGCTAACACTAACCCGCGCCCTCACACGCACACTCCCCCTAAAACGTTGCCGTCCCCTCACCTGGACCCTAAACCGTCCCCGTCACCTAACCCTAACCCTAGCACGAACCCTAACCCTAACCCTTCCCCGAAGCCTGACACTCTCCCGTCCCCTAATCCTAACCCGTACGCTAACACTAACCCGCGTCCTCACATGCAAGCTCCCCCTAAAGCGTTGCCGTACCCTCTCCTGGACCCTAAACCGTCCCCGTCCCCTAACCCTAACTCTAGCCCGAACCCTAACCCTAACCCTTCCCCGAAACCTGACCCTCACCCGTCCCCTAATCCTAACCCGTATGCTAACTCTAACCCGCGCCCTCACACGCACGCTCCCCCTAAAGCGTTGCCGTACCCTCACCTGGACCCTAAACCGTCCCCGTCCCCTAACCCTAACCCTAGCCCGTACCCTAACCCTAAACCTTCCCCGAAGCCTGACACTCAAACTTCACCTAATCCTAATCCGTACGCTAACACTAACCCGCGCCCTCACACGCACGCTCCCCCTAAAGCGTTGCCGTACCCTCACCTGGACCCTAAACCGTCCCCGTCCCCTAACCCTAACTCTAGCCCGAACCCTAACCCTAACCCTTCCCCGAAGCCTGACCTTCACCCGTCCCCTAATCCTAACCCGTACGCTAACACTAACCCGCGCCCTCACACGCACGCTCCCCCTAAAGCGTTGCCGTACCCTCACCTGGACCCTAAACCGTCCCCGTCCCCTAACCCTAACCCTAGCCCGAACCCTAACCCTAACCCTTCCCCGAAGCCTGACCCTCACCAGTCCCCTAATCCTAACCCGTACGCTAACACTAACCCGCGCCCTCACACGCACGCTCCCCCTAAAACGTTGCCATCCCCTCTCCTGGACCCTAAACCATCCCCGTCCCCTAATCCTAACCCTAGCCCGAACCCAAAACCTAACCCTTCCCCGAAGCCTGACCCTCAACCGTCACCTGATCCTAACCCGTACGCTAACACTAACCCGCTCCCTCACACGCACGCTCCCCCTAAAGCGTTGCCGTACCCTCACCTGGACTCTAAACCGTCCCCGTCCCCTAACCCTAACCCTAGCCCGAACCCTAACCCTAACCCTTCCCCGAAGCCTGACCCTCACCCGTCCCCTAATCCTAACCCGTACGCTAACACTAACCCACGCCCTCACACGCACGCTCCCCCTAAAGCGTTGCCGTACCCTCACCTGGAACCTAAACCGTCCCCGTCCCCTAAACCTAACCCTAGCCTGAACCCTAACCCTAACCCTTCCCCGAAGCCTGACCCTCACCCGTCCCCTAATCCTAACCCGTACGCTAACACTAACCCGCGCCCTCACACACACGCTCCCCCTAAAGCGTTGCCGTACCCTCACCTGGACCCTAAACCGTCCCCGTCCCCTAACCCTAACCCTAGCCCAAACCCTAAACCTAACCCTTCCCCGAAGCCTGACCCTCACCCGTCCCCTAATCCTATCCCGTACGCTAACACTAACCCGCGCCCTCACATGCATGCTCCCCCTAAAGCGTTGCCGTACCCTCACCTGGACCCTAAACCGTCCCCGTCCCCTAACCCTAACCCTAGCCCGAACCCTAACCCTAACACTTCCCCGAAGCCTGACCCTCACCCGTCCCCTAATCCTAACCCGTACGCTAACACTAACCCGCGCCCTCACACGCACGCTCCCCCTAAAGTGTTGCCGTACCCTCACCTGGACCCTAAACCGTCCCCGTCCCCTAACCCTAACCCTAGCCCGAACCCTAACCCTAAACCTTCCCCAAAGCCTGACACTCAACCTTCACCTAATCCTAATCCGTACGCTAACACTAACCCGCGCCCTCACACGCACGCTCCCCCTAAAGCGTTGCCGTACCCTCACCTGGACCCTAAACCGTCCCCGTCCCCTAACCCTAACTCTAGCCCGAACCCTAACCCTAACCCTTCCCCGAAGCCTGACCCTCACCCGTCCCCTAATCCTAACCCGTACGCTAACACTAACCCGCGCCCTCACACGCACGCTCCCCCTAAAGCGTTGCCGTACCCTCACCTGGACCCTAAACCGTCCCCGTCCCCTAACCCTAACCCTAGCCCGAACCCTAACCCTAACCCTTCCCCGAAGCCTGACCCTCACCAGTCCCCTAATCCTAACCCGTACGCTAACACTAACCCGCGCCCTCACACGCACGCTCCCCCTAAAACGTTGCCATCCCCTCTCCTGGACCCTAAACCATCCCCGTCCCCTAACCCTAACCCTAGCCCGAACCCTAAACCTAACCCTTCCCCGAAGCCTGACCCTCAACCGTCACCTGATCCTAACCCGTACGCTAACACTAACCCGCGCCCTCACACGCACGCTCCCCCTAAAGCGTTGCCGTACCCTCACCTGGAACCTAAACCGTCCCCGTCCCCTAACCCTAACCCTAGCCCGAACCCTAACCCTAACCCTTCCCCGAAGCCTGACCCTCACACGTCCCCTAATCCTAACCCGTACGCTAAGACTAACCCGCGCCCTCACACGCACACTGCCCCTAAAGCGTTGCCGTACCCTCACCTGGACCCTAAACAGTCCCCGTCCACTAACCCTAACCCTAGCCCGAACCCTAACCCTAACCCTTCCCCGAAGCCTGACCCTCACCCGTCCCCTAATCCTAACACGTACGCTAACACTAACCCGCGCCCTCACACGCACGCTCCCCCTAAAGCGTTGCCGTACCCTCTCCTGGACCCTAAACCGTCCCCGTCCCCTAACCCTAACCCTAGCCCGAACCCTAACCCTAACCCTTCCCCGAAGCCTGACCCTCACCCGTCCCCTAATCCTAACCCGTACGCTAACACTAACCCATGCCCTCACACGCACGCTCCCCCTAAAGCGTTGCCGTACCCTCACCTGGACCCTAAACCGTCCCCGTCCCCTAACCCTAACCCTAGCCCGAACCCTAACCCTAACCCTTCCCCGAAGCCTGACCCTCACCCGTCCCCTAATCCTAACCCGTACGCTAACACTAACCCGCGCCCTCACACGCACGCTCCCCCTAAAGCGTTGCCGTACCCTCACCTGGACCCTAAACCGTCCCCGTCCCCTAACCTTAACCCTAGCCCGAACCCTAACCCTAACCCTTCCCCGAAGCCTGACCCTCACCCGTCCCCTAATCCTAACCCGTACGCTAACACTAACCCGCGCCCTCACACGCACGCTCCCCCTAAAGCGTTGCCGTACCCTCACCTGGACCCTAAACCGTCCCCGTCCCCTAACCCTAACCCTAGCCTGAACCCTAACCCTAACCCTTCCCCGAAGCCTGAACCTCACCCGTCCCCTAATCCTAAACCGTACGCTAACACTAACCCGCGCCCTCACACGCACACTCCCCCTAAAACGTTGCCGTCCCCTCACCTGGACCCTAAACCGTCCCCGTCCCTTAACCCTAACCCTAGCCCGAAACCTAACCCTAACCCTTCCCCGAAGCCTGACCCTCACCCATCCACTAATCCTAACCCGTACGCTAACACTAACCCGCGCCCTCACACGCACTCTCCCCCTAAAGCGTTGCCGTACCCTCACCTGGACCCTAAACCGTCCCCGTCCCTTAACCCTAACCCTAGCCCGAACCCTAACCCTAACACTTCCCCGAAGCCTGACCCTCACCCGTCCCCTAATCCTAACACGTACGCTAACAGTAGCCCGCGCCCTCACACGCACGCTCCCTCTAAAGTGTTGCCGTACCCTCACCTGGACCCTAAACCTTCCCCGTCCCCTAACCTTAACCCTAGCACGAACCCTAACCCTAACACTTCCCCGAAGCCTGACCCTCACCCGTCCCCTAATCCTAACCCGTACGCTAACACTACCCCGCGCCCTCACACGCACGCTCCCCCTAAAGCGTTGCCGTACCCTCACCTGGACCCTAAACCGTCCCCGTCCCCTAACCCTAACCCTAGCCCGAACCCTAACCCTAACCCTTCCCCGAAGCCTGACCCTCACCCGTCCCATAATCCTAACCCGTACGCTAACACTACCCCGCGCACTCACACGCACGCTCCTCCTAAAGCATTGCCGTACCCTCACCTGGACCCTAAACCGTCCCAGTCACCTAACCCTAACGCTAGCCCGAACCCTAACCCTAACCGTTCCCCGAAGCCTGACCCTCACCCGTCCCCTAATCCTAACCCGTACGCTAACACTAACCCGCGCCCTCACACGCACGCTCCCCCTAAAGCGTTGCCGTACCCTCACCTGGACCCTAAACCGTCCCCGTCCCCTAACCCTAACCCTAGCCCGAACCCTAACCCTAACCCTTCCCCGAAGCCTGACCCTCACCCGTCCCCTAATCCTAACCCGTACGCTAACACTAACCCGCGCCCTCACACGCACGCTCCCCCTAAAGCGTTGCCGTACCCTCACCTGGACCCTAAACCGTCCCCGTCCCCTAACCCTAACCCTAGCCCGAACCCTAACCCTAACCCTTCCCCGAAGCCTGACCCTCACCCGTCCCCTAATCCTAAACCGTACGCTAACACTAACCCGCGCCCTCACACGCACACTGCCCCTAAAACGTTGCCGTCCCCTCACCTGGACCCTAAAACGTCCCCGTCACCTAACCCTAACCCTAGCCCGAACCCTAACCCTAACCCTTCCCCGAAGCCTGACCCTCACCCGTCCCCTAATCCTAACCCGTACGCTAACACTAACCCGCGCCCTTACACGCAAGCTCCCCCTAAAGCGTTGCCGTACCCTCTCCTGGACCCTAAACCGTCCCCGTCCCCTAACCCTAACTCTAGCCCGAACCCTAACCCTAACCCTTCCCCGAAGCCTGACCCTCACCCGTCCCCTAATCCTAACCGGTACGCTAACACTAACCCGCGCCCTCACACGCACGCTCCCCCTAAAGCGTTGCCGTACCCTCACCTGGACCCTAAACCGTCCCCGTCCCCTAACCCTAACCCTAGCCCGAACCCTAACCCTAAACCTTCCCCGAAGCCTGACACTCAACCTTCACCTTATCCTAACCCGTACGCTAACACTAACCCGCGCCCTCACACGCACGCTCCCCCTAAAGCGTTGCCGTACCCTCACCTGGACCCTAAACCGTCCCCGTCCCCTAACCCTAACCCTAGCCCGAACCCTAACCCTAACCCTTCCCCGAAGCCTGACCCTCACCCGTCCCCTAATCCTAACCCGTACGCTAACACTAACCCGCGCCCTCACATGCACGCTCCCCCTAAAGCGTTGCCGTACCCTCAACTGGACCCTAAACCGTCCCCGTCCCCTAACCCTAACCCTAGCCCGAACCCTAACCCTAACCCTTCCCCGAAGCCTGACCCTCACCCATCCCCTAATCCTAACCCGTACGCTAACACTAACCCGCGCCCTCACACGCACGCTCCCCCTAAAGCGTTGCCGTACCCTCACCTGGACCCTAAACCGTCCCCGTCCCCTAACCCTAACCCTAGCCCGAACCGTAACCCTAACCCTTCCCCGAAGCCTGACCCTCACCCGTCCCCTAATCCTAACCCGTACGCTAACACTAACCCGCGCCCTCACACGCACGCTCCCCCTAAAGTGTTGCCGTACCCTCACCTGGACCCTAAACCGTCCCCGTCCCCTAACCCTAACCCTAGCCCGAACCCTAACCCTAACCCTTCCCCGAAGCCTGACCCTCACCCGTCCCCTAATCCTAACCCGTACGCTAACCGTACCCCGCGCCCTCACACGCACGCTCCCCCTAAAGCGTTGCCGTACCCTCACCTGGACCCTAAACCGTCCCCGTCCCCTAACCCTAACCCTAGCCCGAACCCTAACCCTAAGTCTTCCCCGAAGCCTGACCCTCACCCGTCCCCTAATCCTAATCCGTACGCTAACACTAACCCGCGCCCTCACACGTACGCGCCCCCTAAAGCGTTGCCGTACCCTCCCCTGGACCCAAAACCGTCCCCGTCCCCTAACCCTAACCCTAGCCTGAACCCTAACCCTAACCCTTCCCCGAAGCCTGACCCTCACCCGTCCCCTAATCCTAACCCGTACGTTAACACTAACCCGCGCCCTCACACCTACGCTCCCTCTAAAGCGTTGTCGTACCCTCACCTGGACCCTAAACCGTTCCTGTCCCCTAACCCTATCCCTAACCCTATCCCTTACCTGAAGCCTTATCCTAACCCGTCCCCTAATCCTAACCCGTACGCTGACACTAACCTGTGCCCTCACACTTACGCTCACACTATACCATTGTCGTACCCTAACCTGAACCCTAAATCGTCCCCTAACCCTAACCCTTACCCGAAGCCTTACCCTAACCCCTCTCCTAATCCTAACCTGTACGCTAACACTAACCCGTGCCCTCACACGTATGCTCACTCTAAACCGTTGTCGTACCCTAACCTGTACCCTATACCGTCCCCGTCCCTTAACCTTAACCCTAACCCTTACCCGAAGCCTTACTGTAACCCGTCACCTAATCCTAGCCGATACGCTAACACTAACCCGTATCCTAACACGTACGCTCATCCTAAACCATTGTCGCACCCTAACCTGTACCCTAAACTGTCCCTCTCCCCTAACCCTAACCCTAACCCTAACCCTTACCTGAAGCCTTACCCTCACCCGTCCCCTAATCCTTACCCGTACGCTAACACTAAATCTTACCCTTACATGTACGCTATCCCTAAACCGTTGTCGTACCCTAACCTGTACCCTAAACCGTCCCCGTTCCCTAACCGTAACCCTAACCCGAAGCATTACCCTAACACTTACCCTAATCCTAAACGGTACACTAACACTGACCTGTACCCTAACACTTTCGCTCACCCTAAACCATTGTCGCATCCTAAACCATAGCCGTTCCCTAATGTTAACCTTAACCCTAACCCTAAACCCACTTATAGCACTATAGCTCAGGAAAATTAAAATAACAAGAAACAACCACCGCAAAGTTTAGGGCTGCTCTGTTTACAAGAGCCTCGACTACGGTACAAATTAAATATCCTTGAAAGAGAGAAATGGATAAAGAAGTTTTCGTACTTACGTACAATGGAATATCACTCAACAATGAAATCAATGTCGTCAGGCCCGTACAAGCATAATGAATGGATTTAGGTACGATGTTTCAAAGGAAATAAGTCACACAGAAAAAGAAACTTATCATGAGATATCACTTATAGAGGGAATGTAAACTTGGCTACACAGGAACTGAATTACAAAACAGAACAGGGTCTCACATTTAGAAAACAAACTTATGCTTTCTTAAGGGGAATGGTGAGTTGGGGTGCTGCGTAAAACCAGAGATTGAAATTAGCACAGATACTATTCCATAAGCCAAATATATAATAGACAAGATATACTCCTTGCTCAACAAATTAGACTCAACACCACCTATTCACCGCAGAGGAATATATCTGACAATAAGAATATTAAAACATATGTATCTATATGTCTCTGTAAGAGAATCAAGTGTGTGTAGAGCAGTATACACAGCCATGAAAAATCAACTAAACCCCATTATTAAAATAAATTTCAAAAACAAAGACAGTGAAGGAGAGAAAGTTCTTAAATAATTCGTTCAGGGCTTGTGATGAAACTTGGATTTACCACATCTACACCCACAGCTGGGTGAGACATAAGGCAGGACATTTGGGGCTGAGAGGATTGGTGAGGTTCAGTGAGCAAATGCAGACCCTTTGAAGTAATACTGTATGCTACCCATTCCCTGGGTCCCAACTCTCCTGGTTTAAGGGATTCTTCCTACAGCTAAAACATGCATGGGAAACCCAGAGGATTGTACACCATGTGATCGGGCAACGTTTCTAAAACCCATCTCATTTTTTGTCCCCTGGTACACGGGTTCGCCATTCCAGACGCTTTACTAAACATCTCCCCACGTGGAGAGTCAGTGCCTTAAAACTCCTGTTTGGCACAGTTAGCAATTTCTGCGGAGGTTGAACGGGAATAGGGAGAACCAATGAGAGACTAGCTGTAGGTGTTTGGACGGTCACATTTCACTCTAATTTCCCACCAGGAAGAGGAATTAACAAAAGGCTCAGCGTGCCGTGATGAAACAAGATTAGGGCCTGAAGCAATCCTGCAGTTCTGCGGCCAGCGCACAAGAAAGCGAGTTGAAGAAAGGACCTCAGGGGCACTGTAATTCATAAACCTGCAGAGTTATAAATGACAGCTATCGTCCAAAAATATATTGAGGTAAGGCTGCGAAGAGGACTTGAAAGCATGGCACAATTGCAGGAAATATATTTCAGGAGGTAGATGGAAACTGCATTTAAAGCATATGAAAAGCGGCAGAACTTTGACAATGATGCACTTGGCCAAAAAGGGCGTATGCGTTTTTTTCCTGAATACATGCAGGAAAAAACGCATATGCTCTTTTTGTCCAAATAAGCAAGCCTGCAACGGAGATCTGCACTACAATGAAGTCTCACTTCCCACCGGTCAAAAGGGCCATCTGAAAAAAGTGTAAAAACCAGAAAGGCAGGACAGGCCATGGAGAACTGGGAGCCTTGTTATGCTGATGGGCGGGATGTAAATTGCCAACAGCCACTCTGGAGAAGTGTATGGTGTTTCCTGAAACCTCTAAAAAACAAAGCTACAGAGCCTAGGTTGCTTCCACTTATGGTCCTATAGCTTAGGAAAATTAAATTCAACAAGACACAGCCACCCCAAAGTTTAGGGCTGCTGTGTTTACAAGAACCTCTACTACGGTACAATTTAAATATCCCAGAAAGAGGAAAAGGGATAAAGAAGTTGTGGTACTTATGTACAATGGAATATCACTCAGCAATGAAATCAATATCATCAGGCCCATAGGAGCATAATGAGTGGATTTAGGTACGATGATTCTAAGGAAATAAGTCACACAGATAAAGAAACTTATCATAAGATATCACTTATAGAGGGAATGTAAACTTGGCTACACATGAACTGAATTACAAAACAGAACAGAGTCTCACATTTAGAAAACAAACATGTTTGCTTAAGGGGAAAGGTGAGTTGGGGTGCTGCATAAATCCAGAGATTGAAATGAGCACAGATACCGTTCCATAAGCCAAATATGTAATAGACAAGACCTACTCCTTGCTCAGCGAAGTGGACTCAACACCCCCTATTCACCGCAGAGGAATATATCTGACTAGTAAGAATCTTAAAATCTATGTATTTATATGTCTCCGTAAGAGAATCAAGTGTGTGTACAGACGCATAAACACAGCAGTGAAAATTAGCTCAACCCCATTATAAAAATAAACTTCAAAAACAAAACAGAAAGACAGTGAAAGAGAGAGAAATTCTTAAATAATTCGTTCAGGCTTGTGATGAAACCTGGATTTACCACATCTACACCCACAGCTGGGTGAGACATAAGGCTGGACACTTGGGGCTGAGAGAATTGGTGAGATTCGGTGAGCAAATGCAGACCCTTTGAAGTAGTACTGCATGCTACCCATTCCATGGGTCCCAACTCTCCAGGTTTAAGGGATTCTTCCTACACCTAAAACATGCGTGGGAAACCCAGAGGATGGTCCACAGTGTGATTGGGCAAGGTTTCTAAAACGCATCTCATTATTCGTCCTCTGGTACTCGGGTTCGCCATTCCAGACGCTTTAGTAACAATCTCCCCACTTGGAGAGTCAGTGCTTGTAACCTCCTGTTTGGCACACTCTGCAATTTCTGCGGAGGATGAACGGGAATAGGGAGAACCAATGAGAGACTAGCTGTAGTTGTTTGGACGGGCACATTTCACTCTAATTTCCCACCAAGAAGAAGAATTAACCAAAGGCTCAGCGTGCCACGCTGGAACCAGATTAGGGTCTGAAGCAATCCTGCCGTTTTGCGTCCAGCTCACAAAAAAGCGAGTTGGAAAAAGGAGCTCAGGGTCACTGCAATTCACAAACTTGCAGAGTTATAAAGGACAACTATCGTCCAAAAATATATTGAGGTAAGGCTGCGAAGAGGACTTGAAAGCAAGGCACAATTGCAGGAAACAGATTTCAGGAGGTAGATTGGAATTGCATTTAAAGCATATGAAAAGCGGCAGAACTTCGACAATGATGCACTTGGCCAAAAAATGCATATGCGTTTTTTCCTGAATATATCCAGGAAAAAACGCATACGGCCATTTTTGCCAACCAAGGAAGCGTGCAATGGAAATCCGCACTACGATGAAGTCTCACTTCCCACCGGTCAAATGGGCCATCTGAAAAAAGTGTAAAATCCAGAAAGGCAGGACAGGCCATGGAGAACTGGGAGCCTTGTTAGGCTGATGGGCGGGATGTAAATGGCCAACAGCCACTCTGGAGAAGTGTATGGTGTTTCCTGAAACATCTAAAAAACAAAGCTACAGAGACTCGGGCACTTCCACTTATGGTCCTATAGCTTAGGGAAATTAAAATCAAAAAGACACAGCCACCCCAAAGTTTAGGGCTGCTGTGTTTACAAGAACCTCAACAACGGAACAACTTAAATATCCCAGAAAGAGAAAAATGGATAAAGAAGTTGTGGTACTTACATACAATGGAATATCACTCCGCAATGAAATCAATGTCATCAGGCCCGTAACAGCATAATGAGTGGATTTAGGTTCGATGATTCTGAGTGAAATAAGTCACACAGAAAAAGAAACTAGTCATAAGATAACACTTATAGAGGGAATGTAAACTTGGCTACACATGAACTGAATTACAAAACAGAACAGAGTCTCACATTTAGAAAACCAACTTATGCTTGCTTAAGGGGAAAGGTGAGTTGGGGTGCTGCATAAATCCAGAGATTGAAATGAGCACAGATACCGTTCCATAAGCCAGTAATAGACAAGATATACTCCTTGTTCAACGAAGTGGACTCAACACCCCCTATTCACCGCAGAGGAATATATCTGAGTAGTAAGAATCTTAAAACCTATGTATTTATATGTCTCCGTAAGAGAATCAAGTGTGCATCGAGCGGCATAAACACAGCAGTGCAAATCAGCTAAACCCCATTATAAAAATAAATTTCAAAATCAAAACACAAAGACAGTGAAAGAGAGAGAAATTCTTAAATAACTCGTTCAGGCTTGTGATGAAACCTGGATTTACCACATCTACACCCACAGCTGAGTGAGGCATAAGGCTGGACACTTGGGGCTGTGAGGATTGGTGAGGTTCGGTGAGCAAATGCAGACCCTTTGAAGTAGTACTGCGTGCTACCCATTCCATGGGTCCCAACCCTCCAGGTTTAAGGGATTCTTCCTACAGCTAAAACACGCGTGGGAAACCCAGAGGATGGTCCACAGTGTGATCGGGCAAGGTTTCTAAAACGCATCTCATTATTCATCCTCTGGTACTCGGGTTCGCCATTCCAGACGGTTTACTAACAATCTCCCCACTTGGAGAGTCAGTGCTTGTAACCTCCTGTTTGGCACATCGTTTGGCAGCGATGCACTTGGCCAAAAAGGGCGTATACGTTTTTTCCTGAGTATATTCAGGATAAAATGCATACACACTTTTTGGCCCACCAAGCAAGCGGGAAATTCAAATCTGCACTACAAAGAAGTCTCATCCTAACACGTACCCTAACCCTATCCCGCTACCATACCCTAACCTGTACCTGAGACCGTACCCGTTCCCTAACCCTAACCCTTACCCTAAGCTGTACACGAACACTAACCCGTACGCTAACATGTACCCTAACAGTAACACATAGCCATACACTAAACTTTATCCCAACCCTACCCCGTATCCTAACCCTTTCCCTAAACCGTACCATAACCCGTATCCTAATCCTAACCCATCCCCTAACACTAACCCATAACCTAACCCGTACCCTAATCCTAACCCATACACTAACACGTACCCTAACCTTAACCCGTTGTCATACCCTAACCTGCAACCTAATCTGTACCCATTCCCTAACCCTAACCCTTACACTATCCCGTACCATAATCCTAACCTGTACACTAACACTAAACCATACCCTAACACTTACCCTACTCCTAACCCGTGGTCATACCCTAAACTGTACCCCAAACCATACCCGTCCCCTAACCCTAACCCTAAACCTTACCCTAAACCGTACCCTAATCCTAACCCGTACACTAACACTAAACTGTACCCTAACACGTACCCTAACCCTAACCCTTTGTTGTTCCCTATCCTGTACCCTAAACTGTACCCCTTCCTTAACACTAAACCTAACCCTAACCCGTACCTAACACTAACCCATACACTAAACCTAACCATAACCCTGAACGTAAACCGTACCTGAATCCTAACCCATACCCTAACACTAACCCATACCTTAACCCGTACCCTAACACTAAACCATAGCCATACCCTAAACTGTACCCTAACACTAACCCGTACCATAACCATAACCCTAAACCATACTCTAAGCCGTACAATAATCCTAACCCGTACCCTAACCCTAAATCTTACCCTAAACCCTAATCCTTACCCCTAGCTTAATTTTGTTTTTTTGTATTTAAAAAAATATTTTCTTGGGTTAAAACAAACTAGCAGAACAACAAAATAGAGGGCTTCGCTGGTGGTGCGGTGGTTAGAATCTGCCTGCTAATGCAGGGGACACAGGTTCGAGCCCTGGTCTGGGAGGATCCCACATGCCATGGAGCAACTAGGCCCATAAGCCACAACCAGTGAGCCCTCGCATCTGGAGCCTGTGCTCTGCAACAAGAGAGGCCGCAATAGTGAGAGGCCCGCGCACCGAGATCAAGAGTGGCCCCCCACTTGCCACAACTAGAGAAAGCCCTCACACGGAAACTCAGACCCAACACAACAAAAATAAATAAATAAATAATAAACTCCTACCCCCCCCCAAAAAAAGAACAACAAAATAAAACAGAAAGTAACCTGAGTGTCCCTCAAAAAGCTAAGTCTGAAATAGTTGGTACTTCTGTTCTATGGACTGTTATGTAGCCTATAAAAAGTGTGAGAGTTAAATCTGTTTTTCTACAGTGAGAAGCATGATATTCCAGATGTATAGAACACCTGGATAAAATGAGAAATCTACACATTATGCTGGTCGTTTCAGTAAATGGGAAAGGATGGCAAGTGGTAAAATATTATCTTTTCCTTTAATTTTTTAAATTTCACTTGTTACAAAGAACTTCAATTATAATTGTACTTTAAAAAAGTAACAATGGAAATTTAAAAGAAAAAATATATATTGTGTGTTCAGTTATGTTTCATAGAATTATGAAATGCTCCACCCTCTGGCCATTACCTGAAAAAACAGCTTTAAAACCTATGCTAATTGTCACTTCATATGAACAAGTCCTGCAGGGCTGTAAAGGAAACCTGCCTTCATCATGTCTTGCGGGAGGTAAAGGCCAAAGTATTTCAAAATGTGGCACATATTTCAAGAAAACCATTTGAAGAACTAAGCTGTAATAACCGTTTGAAAAATAAAAGGACATGCCTGAAAGCTCAATTTCAAAGGATTATGAGACACATGCAAATCCAACCACACAGAGGTATCAGCTCACACCATTCAGAATAACCATCAGGAAAGAAACTACAAACGATCAATGCTGAAGAGGTTGTGGAGAAATGCATACCCTTAATTTGAAGTGGGACGTAACCTGGTAAGAGTCACTAATGGGAACAGGGTGGAGGTGCCTTTAAAAGGTAAATATTGAGCTACTATATGATCCAGCAGGCCCACTCCTGGGCCTATAACATAAGAAGACAGAATTGGAAAGACACAGGCAGGCAAATCTGCACTGCAGCAGTATTACAATAGCCAAGACATGGAAGCAACCAAAAGTCCATCAACAGATGAGTGGACAAAGAGGAACTGTTACATGTAGAGATGGAATATTAGCTCGGGAAAAAAATGAAACAATGCCATTTGCAGCACCATAGATGAGTCTAGAGGTAACCATGCAACTTGTAGTAAGTGAGAAAGCGAAAGACACCTAACGTATATCACTTATAGGTGTTACCTGAAAATTGATAACAATGAAGATATTTCCACAGAGAAAGGCAATCACAGATTCATTGAACAAACTTATGGTTCCCCAAATCGAAAGGTGTGAGGATTGGATACATTACGATATTGGGGTTAACATAGATATAGAAACACATGTGAAATATATAATCACCAAAGGCCTACGGAATACCAAGAGAAGACTACTCAACATTGTGTCATAACCTACCTGGGAAAAGGTTCCGAAGAAGAATAGATATATGTATGTGTGTGAAAGAACCACATCTTGCACACCTAGAACAAGAAAAAAAAACATTGTAATCAAATTTGCTGCGATAAAAAATAAAAATTAAATTAAAAATATGAACAAGAAATAATGAGACATAAACTGAAAGGAATTTTTCCTGGCACATCCCATTCTAATTTTCAACCTAGAACAGGACTTCCATTAAGGCTCTGTTGCCCTGGTAACCAGATTTGGTAAAGGAGAAACGCTGCCGCCTTGTGACTGTTTCACACAACAGCAGCTTTAAACCAAGAGGTAATGGTCACTTAATATTCAAAATATGTGCAGCACTGTAAAGGACACCGGGCCTCAAAAATGTCCTGGGGTCGTAATCGACCAGAAAATTCAAAAGACGTCAACATTTCAAGAAGACAATGTCAAGAGGCATATTTTACGCACATTTTGTCTTTTCTTTTTTTTCTCTTTAAAATAAAAGGGAATTGAAAAATGCGCAACATCAGCAATGAATAAAGCCATGCAAATCCAATTACAGAAATGTTCACCTCACAGCCGTCAGAATGTTCTTCAGCAAAAAGTCTACAAAGAATAAATGCTGAAGGGGTTTCAGAGAACTGTGTACCCTCCAGCTGCTGGGGGGGATGTAAACTGGTAACAGCCAGTAGTGAGAACATAATGGAGGTGCATTTAAGGGTAAAAATTGAGCTACCATGTGATCTGGTAGGTCCTTTGATGTGCCTATCACCTGAGCAGAGCAGAATGGAAAAGACACAGACTGGCAATCCTGCACTGCAGGAATATTTAACATAGCCAAGACTTGGAAGAAACCAAAATGTCCATCAACAGAAAAATGCACAAAGAGGAAGTGGTCCATGTAAACAATGGAATATAAGCCATGGAAAACAATGAAACAGTGCCGTTTGCAACACCATATAAGGACCTAGAGATAATCACTCAAATTAAAGAGAGAAAGTGAAAGACAGATATCCTATGACATCACTTCTAGGTGTTACCTAAAAGTTGATACTCATGAACTTATTTCCAAGAGAAGGAAAAGCATGGATTAAGAAAAAAAAATTATGTTTAACCAATGGAAAAGTGTAAGGAATGTGTGAATTAGGATATGAGGGTTAACAGACATGTACTAATACATATGAAATATATAATCACAAAATACCTATGGAATACCAAGAGAGGTCTAGGCAACACTCTGTAATAACCTACATGGTAAAGAATGCAAAGATAAATGACAGATACATTGATATAATGAACCAGATTCTGTACACCTAGGAGAAACAAAATATTTTTATCAAGTTTGCTCTGATAATTAATAAAAATTAAATTTATAAAACAAACAAGAAGTAAGGAGATATAAGCTCTTGGGGATGTGCTCTGGCACATTCCACTCTAATTTGCAGCCTACTAACACGATTTCCAGGAAGGCTCTGCTGCCCAAAAACCCAGAGTTGGAAATGTAGAAATTCTGCTGCCTTGTGGCCGTTTTCAGCAAGAGCGGCATTAAGCCCACAGCTAATGTTCTCTTAACATTCACAAGGACTCAGGGCTGCAAAGGACACCTGCCCTAAACAACTGTGCTGAGGTACGGAATGGACAATAAAATTTAAAACTGGCAAATTTTTCAAGACGATAGTATGAAGAGGTAAGTTTGACTCACTCTCTTGTTTAAAAAAAGGAAAATGGGTGAAAGCTCAACCTCAGGAATTATTAGACTCATGCAAATCTAATGTACAAAAAGGTTTCAACTCACACCAGTCGACTGACCATCAGCAAAAGGTCTACAAACAATAAATTCTGAAGGGGTTTTAGAGAACTGTGTACCCTCTAGCTGCTGGTGAGATGTAACGTGGTAAGAGCCAATAATGAGAACAGAAAGGAGCTACGATTAAAAGTAAAAGTTGAGGTACCATTCGATGCAGCAGTCACACCACTGGACCTCTCACCTGAGAAGACCAGAATCGAGAAGACGCGGGCTGCAAAAGCTGCACTGCAGCCTTATTCACAATAGCCAAGACAGTGAAGCCACCAAAATGTCCATCAACAGATGTATGGATGAAGAAGAAGTGGTCCACGTTCACAATAGAATATTAGCCATGGAAAACAATGAAACACTGCTATTTGAGGTGCCATAGATGAGCTTGGAGATAATCACAGAATATGAGGTAAGTCAGAAAGCAAAAGACCTATATCCTATGATATCACTTATAGGCGTTATCTAATAACTAACACAAATGAACATATTTCCACAGAGAAAGACACTCACAGACTTAGAAATTAAGTATGCTTATCTAAAAGGAAAGGTGGGCAGAATGGATAAATTAAGATTAACGTTACCATACGTATACAAATACATATAATAAACATATATCAAAAAGACGGACCATATAGCAAGGGAGGTCTATGGAACACTGTAATATTTTACATGGGAAGAGGATCTGAACATGAATAGACATATATATTGTACAAATGAACCAGATTGTGTACATCTGGACAAACAATATCTAATCATTACCCCGATTAAATAAATTTTAAAAACCAAGATGTAATGAGACATAAACTTATGGGCGTTCCTCCTGGCACATTCCATTCTAACTTAAAACCTAGGACCACGACTTCCAGAAAGGCTCTGCTGCCCTAGTACCCAGATTTGGGAAAGGACAAATGCTGCCTCCTTGTGGCCGTTTCCCACAACAGCAGCTTTAAACCCAGTGCTAATGGTCACTAAATATTCACCAAACTTGCAGCTCTGTAATGACATCTGCCCTCCAAAAAAATCCTGGGGTCGAATATCCACCAAAAATTCAAAAGAGGGCAACCTTCCAAGAAGACAGCTTCAAGAGATAGATTGTACTCACACTTGACTTTTAACAGAAAGGAAAAAGACGTGGAAAATGATGAATTTTAGGAATTTTTAAAGTCATGCAAACCCAAATTACAAAAACCTATCAGGTCACAGCAGTCAGATTGGCCATTAGCAAAAATGCTGCAAACTATAAATGCTGAAGGGATTGTGGAGAAGTTCGTACCCTCGGCTCTAAGGGAGACATGGTAAGAGCCACTAATGAAAACACAATGGAGGTGCTTTGAAAAGGTAAACATTGAGCTACTAGTCAATCAGTCATACCCACTGCTGGGACTATCACCTGAGAAAATGAGAATCAAAAAGTCACAAGCTGGCAATCTTGCACTCCAGCAATATTTGATATAGCCAACACTTGGAAGCAACGAAAATGTCCCTCAACAGAGCAATGCACCAAGAAGTGGTCCATATACAAAATGGAATATTATTCCGATAAAAATATAAATTAAATTAAAAAAACAAACAAAAGTAAGGAGACATCAGCCTTTGGGGGTTTATCCGGGCACATTCCACTCTAATTTATAACCGAGGAAGACCACCGGCCGGAATCTCTGTTTCCCTAGTACCAGCATGGGGAACAAAGAAAGGCTACCGCAATCTGGCCGTTACCTGCAAAAGCAGCTTTAAAGCCTGTGCTAATGGTCACTTCATGTGAACAAGTACTGCAGGGCTGTAAATGAAACCTGCCCTCAAAATGTTTTGAGGGAGGTAATGGCCAATAAATTTCAAAATGTAACACATACTTTAGAAAACACTTTGAAGAGCTAAGCTGTAATCACAGTTTGAAAAATAAAAAGGACATGACTTAAAGCTCAATTTCAAAGGATTATGAGTCATATGCAAATTCAACCACAAAGAGGTATCAGCTCACACCAGTCAGAATATCCATCAGCAAGAAAACTACAAACAATAAATGCTGAAGCCATAAAAAGAAACGAAATTGAGCTATTTGTAATGAGGTGGATAGACCTAGAGTCTGTCATACACAGTGAAGTAAGTCAGAAAGAGAGAGACAAATACCGTATGCTAACACATATACCTGGAATTTAAGGGAAAAAAATGTCATGAAGAACCTAGGGGTAAAACAGGAATAAAGACAGAGATCTACTAGAGAATGGACTTGAGGATATGGGGAGGGGGAAGGGTAAGCTGTGACAAAGGGAGAGAGAGGCATGGACATATATACACTACCAAATGTAAGGTAGATAGCTAGTGGGAAGCAGCAGCATGGCACAGGGAGATCAGCTCGGTGCTTTGTGACCGCCTGGAGGGGAGGGAGGGTGGGAGGGAGGGAGACGCAAGAGGGAAGTGATATGGGAACATATGTATATGTATAACTGATTCATTTTGTTGTAAAGCACAAGCTAGCACACCATTGTAAAGCAATTATACTTCAATAAAGATATTAAAGATAAATAAATAAATAAATGCTGAAGGTGTTGTGGAGAAATGCATACCCTCAACTTTAAGTGGGATGTAACCTGGAAAGAGCCAATAATGAGCACAGAATCGTGGTGCATTTAAACGGTAAACCCCGAGATACCATATGATACAGGATGCCCACTCCTGGGCCTATAACATAAGAAGACAGAATTGTAAAGACACAGGCAGGCAAATGTGCAGTGCAGCAGTATTACAATAGCCAAGACATGGAGGCAACCAAAAAGTCCATCAACAGGTGAGTGGACAAAGAAGAACTGGTACATGTACAGATGGAATATTATCTAGGGAAAAAAATGAAACAATGCCATTTGCAGCACCGTAGATGATTCTAGAGGTAATCAGGCAAATTGTACTAAGTCAGACAGCAAAAGACACATATCCTATAATATCACTTATAGGTGTTAGCTAAAAATTGATACCAATGAAGATATTTCCACAGAGAAAGGCAATCACAGATTCATTAAACAAAGTTATGGTTCACCAAATGGAAAGGTGTGAGGACTGGATATATTAGGATATTGGGGTTAACATAGATATAGAAACACATGTGAAATATATAATCACCAAAGACCTACGGAATACCAAGAGAAGACTACTCAACATTGTGTCACAAGCTACATGAGAAAACGATCTGAAGAAGTATAGATACATGTATATGTGTAAAAGAACCACATCTTACACACCTAGAACAAACAAAACATTTTAATCAAATTTGCTCTGATAAAAAATAAACATTAAAAAAAGAACAAGAAAAAAAAGAGAGAAAAAAAGGGAAAAAAAAGAACGAGAAGTAATGAGACATACACTTAAGGGGCTTTTTGCTGGCACATTGCATTCTAATTTACAACCAGAACACGACTTCCATTAAAGCTCTGTCATCACTAATAAAGCAGCTTTATAAGCAATGTTGAAGGTAGCTTAAAAGAATTCTCACTAATTATTGACAGTAACAAGAAAACAAACAAAAGTAAAAATCTCACGGCAAAAAGTATACATAGAGTAAGGGTAGTAGATCAAACACTTATTAAACTTCTGTAAAGAATAAAAGACAACAGTAGTATTTTTTTTTAAAGAGAGGGGCCAAATAAATCAGAACTGAAAGAGATGATGTTACAAGAGCCACCACAGAAATACAAAGTATCCTAAGATACACACAGGGTAACTCAGGGCTCAGACTGGACAGAGCCCACTCTCCATTCCCCTGTACATGACTTACAGGAGCCTCAGGAACTGAGGAGGGGGTCCTTGAGGAGAGGCACAAGATAGAAGATGTTAGGCATTAACATGACTGCATTCATTTTAAACGTGCCTGAACTACATTCACATGAGATGATTTTGTCCTGTTTGTACATAAGCACCTCTAGTCGGAACTGCAGATCTTTGGTTTCACCACCTCTATGACAGCATTAGCTTCACCTGCTGTGGACCGTCTCCTATAGGATTTCTAGAACCACAAAACATTGAAGCTTCACAGGACCCAGAGTCTGTGCGACTCCACTCAGAGTCTCAACTGCATTCAGAGACTCAGAGTCTCAACAGAGACTCCACTCTTGGAGGACACACACAAAGTAGTGTGCACATCAGGACCCAGGGGAAGGAGCAGTCACCCCGTAGGTGAATGATCATACCTAGCTGCTAGTTTTAGAGGGTCTCCTGCAGAGGTGGGGTGTGGCTGCGGCTCACCATGGGGACAACGACACTGACAGCAGAAGTTCTGGGAAATACTCCTTGGCGTGAACTCTCCCAGAGTCCACCATTAGCCCCACCAAGAGCAAGGTAGGCTCCAGTGCTGGGTCGCCTCAGTCCAAACAACCAACAGGGAGGGAACCCAGCCCCATGCATCAGCAGACAAGTGGATTAAACTTTTTATTAAACTTTTATTTAATCCACAGACAAGCAGATTAAAGCTCTGCCCACCAGAACAACACCCAGCTCTACCCACCACCAGTCCCTCGCATAAGGAAGCTTGCACAAGCCTCTCAGATAGACTCAATCACTGGAGAGCAGACAGCAGAAGCAAGAAGAACTACAATTCTGCAGCCTGTGGAAGGAAAACCACATTCACAGAAAGATAGAGAAAATGAAAAGGCAGAGGACTTTATACCAGATCAAGGAACAAGATAAATCCTCAGAAAAACAACGAAATGAAGTGGGGATAGGTAACTTTCCAGTAAAAGAATTCAGAATAATGATAGTGAAGATGATCCAAGACCTTAGAAAAATAATGGAGGCAAAGATCGAGAAGATGCAAGAAATGCTTAACAAAGACCTAGAAGAATTAAGGAACAAACACCTAGAAGAATTAAAGAACAAACAAACAGAGATGAACAATACAATAACTGAAATGAAAAATACACTAGAAGGAATCAGTAGCAGAATAACTGTGACAGAAGAACGGATAAGTGACCTGGAAGACAGAAAGGTGGAAATCACTGCCATGGAACAAAATAAAGAAAAAGAATGAAAATAAATGAAGACAACCTAAGAGACTTCTGGGACAACATTAAATGCAACAACATTCACATTATAGGGGTCCCAGATGGAGAACAGAGAGAGAAAGGACTCGAGAAAATATCTGAAGAGATTATAGTTGAAAACTTCCCTAGCATGGGAAAAGAAATAGTCACCGAAGTCCACGAAGCGCAGAGAGTCCCAGGCAGGATAAACCAAAGGAGAAAAATGCCGAGACACACAGTAATCAAATTGAAAAAATTAAAGACAAAGAAAAATTATTGAAAGCAACAAGGGAAAAATGACAACATACAACGGAATTCCCATAAGGTTAACAGCTGATTTCTCAGCAGAAAATCTACAAGCCAGAAGGGAGTGGCATGATAAATTTAACGTGATGAAAGGGAAGAACCTACCACCAAGAGTACTCCACCCAGCAAGTATCTCATTCAGATTTGATGGAGAAATCAAAAGCTTTACAGACAAGCAAAAGCTAAGAGAATTCAGCACCACGAAACCAGCTCTACAACAAATGCTAAAGGAACTTCTCTAAGTGGGAAACACAAGAGAAGAAAAGGACCCACTAAGACAAACCCATAACAATTAAGAAAATAATAATAGGAACATACATATTGATAATTACCTTAAACGTGAATGGATTAAATGCTCCAACCAAATGACACAGGCTCACTGAATGGATACAAAAACAAGATCCATATATATGCTGTCTACAAGAGACCCATTTCAGACCTAGGGACAGCTACAGACTGAAAGTGAGAGGATGGAAAAATATATTCCATGCAAATGAAAATCAAAAGAAAGCTGGAGTAGCAATACTCATATCAGATAAAATAGATTTTAAAATAAAGAATGTTACAAGAGACAAGGAAGGACACTACATAATGATCAAGGGATCAATCCAAGATATAACAATTATAAATATATATGTACCCAACACAGGAACACCTCAATACATAAGACAACTGCTAACAGCTATAAAAGAGGAAATCAACAGTAACACAATAATAGCAAGGGACTTTAACACCTCACTTACACCAATGGAGATCATCCAGACAGAAAATTAATAAGGAAACACAAGCTTTAAATGACACAATAGACCAGATAGATTTAATGGATATTTATAGGACATTCCATCCAAAAACAGCAGACTACAAGTTCTTCTCAATGGCACACGGAACATTCTCCGGGATAGATCACATCTTGGGTCACAAATAAAGCCTCAGTAAATTTAAGAAAACTGAAATCATATCAAGCAGCTGTTCCAACCACAATGCTATGAGATTAGAAATCAATTACAGGGAAAATAACGTAAAAAACAAACACATGGAGGCTAAACAATACATTTCTAAATAACCAAGAGATCACTGAGGAAATCAAAGAGGAAATCAAAAAATACCTAGAGACAAATGACAACAAAAACACGATGATCCAAAACCTATGGGATGCAGCAAAAACAGTTCTAAGAGGGAAGTTTATAGCAATAAAAGCCTACCTCAAGAAACCAGAAAAATCTCAAATAAACAATCTAACCCTACACCTAAAGGAACTAGAGAATGAAGAACAAAACCCAAAGTTAATAGAAGGAAAGAAATCATAAAGATCAGAGCAGAAATAAATGAAATAAAAACAATAGCAAAGATCAATAAAACTAAAAGCTGGTTCTTTGAGAAGATAAACAAAAATGATAAACCTTTAGCCAGACTCAAGTAAAAGAGGGAGAGGATTCAAATCAATAAAATTAGAAATGAAACAGGAGAAGTTGTAACAGACACCACAGAAATACAAAGCATCCTAAGAGACCTCTACAAGCAACTCTATGCCAATAAAATGGACAACCTGGAAGAAATGGACAAATTCTTAGAAAGGTATAACCTTCCAAGACTGAACCGGGAAGAAATAGAAAATATGAACAGACCAATCACAAGTAATGAAATTGAAAGTGTGATTAAAAATCTTCCAACAAACAAAAGTCCAGAACGAGATGGCATCAGAGGTGAATTCTATCAAACATTTAGACAAGAGCTAACACCCAATCTTCTCAAACTCTTCAGAACTTTTCAGGGGAAGGAACACTCCCAAACTCATTATATGAGGCCACAATCACCCTGATACCAAAACCAGACAAAGATACTACAGAAAAAGAAAATTAGAGACCAATATCACTGATTAATATAGATGTAAAAATCCTCAACAAAATACTAGGAAACAGAATTAAACAACACATTAAAAGGATCATGCACCATGATCAGGTGGGGTTTATCCCAGGGATGCAAGAATTCTTCAATATACACAAATCAATCAATGTGATACACCATATTAACAAATTGTAGAATAAAAATATGATCATCCCAATAGATGCAGGAAAAGCTTTTGACAAAATTCAACACCAATTTATGATTAAAAGTCTCCAAAAAGTGGGCATAGAGGGAATCTACCTCAACATAATAAAGGCAGTATATGACAAACCCACAGCAAACATCATTCTCAATAGTGAAAAACTAAAAGCATTTCCTCTAAGATCAGGAACAAGACAAGGATGTCCACTCTCACCACTATTACTCAACATAGTTTTTGGAAGTCCTAGACACAGTAATCAGAGAAGAAAAAGAAATAAAAGGAATACAAATTGGAAAAGAAGAAGTAAAATTGTCACTGTTTGCAAATGACACGATACTACACATAGTGAATCCTAAAGATGCCACCAGAAAACTACCAGAGCTAATCAATGAATTTGGTAAAGTTGCAGGATACAAAATTAATGCACAGAAATCTCTTGCATTCCTATACACTAACAATGAAAGATCAGAAAGAGAAATTAAGGAAACAATCTCATTCACCATTGCAACAAAAAGAATAAAATACGGAGGAATGAACCTACATAAGGAGGTAAAAGACCTGTACTCAGAAAACTATAAGACACTGCTGAAAGAAATCAAAGATGATATAAACATATGGAGGTATAAACCATGTTCTTGGATTAGAAGAATCAATATTGTGAAAATGACTATAGTACCCAAAGCAAGCTACAGATTCAATGCAATCCCTATCAAATACCACTGGCATTTTCTACAGAACTAGAACAAAAAAATCTTAAAATTTGTATGGAGACACAAAAGACCCCGAATAGCCAAAGCAGTCTTGAGGGAAATTAAAAGAGCTGGAGGAATCAGACTTCCTAACTTCAGACTATACTACAAAGCTACATTAATCAAGACTATATGGTACTGGCACAAAAACAGAAATATAGATCAATTGAACAAGATAGAAAGCCCAGAGATAAACCTACGTACCTATGGCTAACTCATCTATGACAAAGGAGGCAAAGATATACAATGAAGAAAAGACAGTCTCTTCAGTAAGTGGTGCTGGGAAAACTGGACAACTACACGTGAAAGAATGAAATTAGAACACTCCATAACACCATACACAAAAATAAACTCAAAATGAATTAGAGATCTAAATGTTAGACCAGACACTATAAAATTATTAGAGGAAAACATAGGCAGAACACTCTATGACATAAATCACAGCAAGATCCTTTTTGACCCACCTCCTAGAGAAGTGGAAATAAAAACAAAAATAAACAAATGGGACCTAATGAAACTTCAAAGCTTTTGCACAGCAAAGGAAAACATAAACAAGATGAAAATACAACCCTCATAATGGGAGAAAATGTTTTCAAATGAAGCAAATGACAAAAGATTAATCTCCAAAATTTACAAGCAGCTCGTGTAGCTCAATATCACAAAAACAAACAACACAATCCAAAAATGGGCAGAAGACCTAAATAGACATTTCTCCAAAGGAGATATACAGATTGCCAATAAACACATGAAAGGATGCTGAACATCACTAATCATTAGAGAAATGCAAATCAAAACTACAGTGAGGTATCAACTCCCAGCAGTCAGAATGGCAATCATCAAAAAATCTACAAACAAAAAATGCTGGAGAGGCATTTACTGGAGAAAAGGGAACGTTCTTGCACTGTTGCTGGGAATGTAAATTGCTATACCCACTAGGGATAACAGTATAGAGGTTCCTGAAAAAACTAAAAATAGAAGTACCATACGACCCAGCAATCCAACTACTGGGCATTTGCCCTGAGAAAACCATAATTCAAAAAGAGTTATATACAACAATGTTCATTGCAGTTCTACTTACAATAGCCAGGACATGGAAGCAACCTAAGTGTCCATCGACAGATAAATGGATAAAGAATATCTGGCACATATATAAATGGAATATTACTCAGCCATAAAAAGAAACAAAACTGAGTTATTTGTAGTGAGGGGGATGGACTTAGAGTCTGTCCTACACAGTGAAGTAAGTCAGAAAGAGAAAAATAAATACCGTGTACTAACAGAGATATATGGAATCTAAAGAAAAAAGTTTATGAAGAACCTAGGGGCAGGACAGGATTAAGGACACAGACATAGAGAAAGGACTTGAGGACACGGGGAGGGGGAAGGGTAAGCTGGGACGAAGTGAGAGAGTGCCATGGACATATATACATTACCAAATGTAACATCGATAGCTACTGGGAAGCAGCCACATAGCACAGGGAGATCAGCTCGGTGCTTTGCGACCACCTAAAGGGGTGGGATGTGGAGGGTGGGAGGGAGATGTAAGAGGGAGGGGATATGGTGATATATGTATATGTATAATTGATTCACTTTGTTATACAGCAGAAACTAACACTCCATTGTAAAGCAATTATACTCCAATAAAGGTGTAAAAGGAAAATAAAAAAGAAAGAAGCCCAGAGATAAACCTACACACCTATGGTCAACTAATCTATGACAAAGTAGGCAAGACTATACAATGGAGAAAAGACAGTGTCTTCAATCAGTGGTGCTGGGAAAAATGGACAGCTACATGTAAAAGAATGAAATTAGAACACCCCCTAACACCATACACAAAAATAAATTCAAAATGGATTAGAGACCTTAATGTAAGACCGGACAGTATAAAACTCTTAGAGGAAAACATAGGAAGAATACTCTAACATAAATCACAGCAAGATCTTTTTTGATCCACCTCCTAGAGTAATGACATAAAAAAGAAAACTAAACAAATGGGACCTAATGAAACGTAAAAGCTTTTGCAAAGCAATGGAAACTACAAACACAAAAAGACAACCCTCAGAATGGGAGAATATATTTGCAACTGAATCAATGGACAAAGGATTAATCTCCAATATATATAAACAGCTGATGCAGCTCAATATTAAAAAAACAAACAACCCAATACAAAAATGGGCAGAAGATCTAAATAGACATTTCTTCCAAAAAGATGTAGAGATGGCCAAGGAGCACATGAAAAGCTGCTCTACATCACTAATTATTAGAGAAATGCAAATCAAAACTACAATGAGGTATCACCTCACACCTGTTAGAATGGGCATCATCAGAAAATCTACAAACAACAAATGCTGGAGAGGGTGTGGAGAAAAGGAACCCTCTTCCACGATTGGTGGGAATGTAAATTGATAGTCACTATGGAGAACAGTATGGAGGTTCCTTAAAAATCTAAAAATAGAATTACCATATGATCCAGCAACCCACTACTGGGCATATACCCAGAGAAAACCATAAATCAAAAAGACACATTCACCACAATGTTCATTGCAGCACTATTTACAATAGCCAGGTAATGGAAGCAACCTAAATGCCCACAGACAGACGAATGGATAAAGATGTGGTACATATATAAAATGGACTATTAGCCATAAAAAGGAATGAAATTGGGTCATTTGTAGAGACGTCGATGGATCTAGAGACTGTCATACAGAGTGAAGTAAGTCAGAGAGAGAAAAACAAATATTGTATATTAACGCATATATGTGGAACCTAGAAAAATGGTACAGATGAACCGGTTTGAAGGGCAGAAATAGAGACACAGATGTAGAGAACAAATGTATGGACACAAAGAGGGGAAAGCCATGGGGGGGGGGTGGCGGTGGGAGGAGTTGGGAGATTGGGATTGACATGTATACATTTATATGTATAAAATAGATAACCAATAAGAACCTGCTGTATAAAAAATAAATAAAATAAAATGAAAAATAAAATTTTTTAAAAAACGGAAAAAAGTTATTCCCTTCACATACATGTATTTATATGAATGAATTATTTCCATGCTTACATCCATAAGTACAAAAAAGAGGAATAAAACCTACCTTGAAACAAAAAAGAAAAAAACAAAACAGAACCCACCAGTTATACAGATGAAAACCCTATCAGGGCACTTGCTTCAGTGGTAGACAATTCTGAAGTTGGTCAGAGGTGGGGAATCATCTCGCATGCAGCCAGCAGCTCCCCCGCAAGGAGTGTCCTCATTACAAGCCTGGGGGACCGTGCCGAGGCATCTGTGAGTAAACGTGAGATGAGCCCCAGGCCAGCTGCTGCTGAACTGTTCCCAACCTTCCCAGGTAAAACACCTGAATATGTACAAGGACTTGAAAGCCTAGAGGAAGGGCCATGGAGCCACACGAGTGACAGCATGCCAGCCGACTTGGTGCCTGCAGGCCAGCCAGGATGGTACTGGCCCTGGGTGCTCTTCTGGAAGATTTCCATTTCCCTGCCTGAGATACCCGTCCTGTCCCTGCTCCCACTGCTTTTTTCCTTCCTCACCTCTGCCCAGGGAGAAATTCCAGCAGCAGGTATGGGTGACACATCCTCTTCCTTAGCAGGTGGCAGGCTGGCAACTGCTGCAGAAAGTCCAGCAGAGCCCCACTCACACTGGGCCACCCACAAAGCCGTGGCCTCTCACTCCCTCCCACCAGCCCAGCCCCGAGACTGCTGACAGGGCAGAGAAAATGGCGTCAGGCACGGCTGCAGGGGCTCTTGCTGCCTGGAGTGGTATTTATATTGATCTCAACCCAGGCACACCTGGGGAGGGCTGGCCGGCACGGTAAGGCTGCCCAGGTCAGCCAATCATCACCCCTCAGGGGCTCACAGTTGCAGAAAATGGAACTTGCTGAACCGGCCAGGTCCAAGGAACAGGTGTGGGCTCCTGAGAGTCAGGATAGACAAGGGGCTGCAGCTTTGGCTTGTTTTCTAATCATTTTATCTGGCCCATGAGTGGGAGACAACTTCAAGAAAACACTCTCCTAATGAGAGGAACCCAGGAGTCAGGGAGAGGAGGGGTGGGTGGTGGTTGGAGACAGAGGCCTGGTGCCCCGGGTGCAGTGGAAGTCTCTGGAAGACCAGGTGGAGGGAGGCCGTACAGAGTGATGCCCAGGGTCACAGACCTGTCGCAGCTGCTGTTTGTTAGTTCAAGTCCTGCTCTGAGGTGCTCTGTGTCAGCTCTGAGCGACAGGTGAGCGGTGGGTGCTCTGCAATGAGGGCTATGTGCATGGTTCCTGTGTGCTCAGCCCTGCCACGGTACCTGCAAGGGTAGCTCTGTATCCGGGGATTGGTCTGACCACGAGAGCCCCATGGGCTGCTGGGGACCTGGTAAAGGATGTCAGGACAGTCAGTGAAGCCACCGAGGATATACCTCCAGCTGCTCCTAATTCCTACACCCTGCTGGTCATTCTACCAACCAGCAGGACATGGTATTCTGTATTAGTCTTCAATGATGCCTTCTTTTGTATTCCATTAGTCCCAGAGTCACAAGAAATTTTGGCTTGTGAGTGGCAGGACTCAACATACAACTAAAACAATACTTCCGGGCCGTCTTGCCCCAGGGGTGCAAAAATTCCCACACCATCTTTGGGGAAAGCTTAGGTAAAGACCTAAAAGTTCTACCTCTGGAAAAGGAAACACTCCTTCAATACGCAGACGACATTCTGATCGCCAGCCCTACTAAGGAGGCCTCTGAACTACCAAGCCAATAAAGGATAGAAGTCGTCCAAAAAGAAGCTCAAATATCACAGACTGCGGTAACCTGCCTGGGCTTCATTCTCACAGAAGGTCGGAGAAGCCCATCCCAGGAAAGGGAAGAAACCATTTTCAGCCTTACCCCTTTCTCAAACTAGAAGACAGCTTAGGGGTTCCTGGGGAGGCCAGGGTTTGCTGCTTCTGGATCCCTAACTATAGTCTACTAGCTGGGCCTCTATATGAAACACTGAAAGGAAAAGATGATGATCCTTTTGAATAGAATCCAGAAGTGGCCTTTCAAGAATGGAAAGAGCAGTCAATTCAGACCCTTGCCCTGGAACTCCCTAATTTAGCTAAACCCTTTGACCTTTACATTCCCGGTGAAAGGTGAATCGCCATTGGAGAATTAGTGCAAAAACTGGGACCACTTGAAATGGAACAATGCAAGAATGCCATCCAGGTAGGATAAACTACGGTCACCAAGGGGCTTGGCCCACTGCCACATCTGGCCAAGATACTGGCGGTATCTAAAAACCTGGAAATCAGCAGCCCAAAAGGCCACCTCCCTCCTAAGGGAAAAGGACCCCACGTGGTGATCCTAACCACCAACCATGCCCTGAAGTTGCAGGGTTCGCTCCGTTAGCACACCGACCTCGAGTGAGGAGGCCTTCCAACTCCAACATCCAGAGAGATAACCGGGGGCAACAGGGCACCATGACGACTCGTGTGAACATCACTTGACCTGGAGTTTCTCTCATAAAACAACAAGAGTGTGTCCCAAAAGAGTAGACTACTGCTTGCAGGACTTACTGCACCCAGAGGGGAGCTAATAATCTTGGCGGGGGAACAGTATACCACACTGTCACCATAGAAAAGCCTACAGACACCGTGATGATGGTGGCCAATAAGACCGGCTGGACTCCTGTTTACTTCAAAAGGCTGTTGACTCAGTGGCCATCATGGTCCTTGATCACCACTGACCCTGGACTGTCTGGGAGTTGAGCGGGCAGGACTCTGACACCTTGTGCTGTTTGTACGTTAATTCAGGGGCCTAATTGAAGAAAGCACAGACTACTATTCAGAGCATCTAGGCTGGCAGAAACGGTCAGCCTAAGGTGGCCGAACAAATGTGGGGTGGGGTGAAACCAGCCCCCAGAGCGTCTCTGCACATCTCTTTCCTGGACCCTTAAAGGTCATTAGAATCTATAACACTTCCAATGCTGGTGCTCAGGTGGACGAGCAGGGAGGCAGGGGCCCTGGGGACAATCAACGTCACCTGGAGGCTGCTGGGGAGAAGTTCTGACCCTCGCCCCTGGGTATGAGGGCTCCCAACTCAGCACTCAGCAGTTACAGAAGAAGGGTCTGCACCCTCAGCACTCCAAGAATGAGGAACGGGACAAAAGGCAGAGGAGGAGTTTGTCCCCAGCAAAGCCCATTAAAAATCCCTGGGAGATAAAAATAGAATCTGTGCAATAAAGTCAAGTCTAACTTTTTTATCCTTTGTGCTTTGTCTAATTTCACGTACTCCTAGGGTCTCGCATACAGAGGTTCCACACCCGGCACTTCAGACCAGATTTCCTAGTGCAGAATGGCTGGGTCGACACCTCAGCTCCTGGGGCCCAGTGCAGACTCCACGATATAGAGCCTGAGCTGCAGCCAACCCAGCCCTTGAAAGCTCTGTCCCCTCCCTCCCACTGACTCTGACAGGATCTCTACACAGCAGCCCAGCCCACAGCCCACGGGGTAGTGCATGCTCTCACCTCTCCATTCTCTGATCAAAATATAAAGTTTCCTTTGCTTGTGAACCAAACTCAGTCTCGATCTGTTGGCCCCAATGACACTGGGCAGGGGGACACTTGTTGGGGTCCACTCTGGAGGATCAGTAACAGAAATTGAGACTATTGTAACCTCAATGAACAGATGTGTGAGCCAAACTGTAGTTAACATAGAACAGTGTATAAGGCTCGGGTAAAATAAGATGTTTCTAACACTTCCATTTGATATTTCCATCACTTTATTATAAGCAAGTTCAGTGAAAGGGTTTGTCTTATTTGTCAGGTCAATATTAGAGAAACGAAGTGATTTCTTTCCAAGGATGTACATCTAATAATCTTGGTTAAAGCTTCAATCTTGTTTTAAATGCTTTTCCATTGAAAATGATACCTCTCTTTCAGCTCCCCCATTTCTGAGAAGTATAAAATCTTATAATTTATTATTACCAAAGGGGAAAGGTGGGAGGAGGGATAAATTAACAGTTTGGGATTAACACATACACACTGCTATGTATAAAATAGATCATCAACAAGGAACTACTGTATAGCACAGGGAACTACACTCAACATTTTGCAATAACCTATAAGGGGAAATAATCTGAAAAAGAATAGATATTTTTATTGACATCATCTATCAATGACAGTTAAAGTGTAGCCTAAGGGAAGCTGGTGGTGAGTGCTTCTGACCCTGAAGACTTCAATCATCTAAAGTTTGGACTCTGCCTACTTCCCAAGGCCCTTAATGAACATATGTGTAGCCATAGCTTAAAAAATTCCCCAGTTTGGGTTTCGGGGAGACACTGATTTTGAAAAAGCCCTGGTGTTCTCCTTACATGAATGGGACTCTTCCTACTGCTAAAACATGTCTGTCACACCCAGAGGATAGTATACCGTCTGATCGGGAAGAGTTTGGAAAAGGCATCTCATCTCCTCATCTCCTGGTGCTCGGGTTCACCCCTCCAGCGTCTTTACTAACAGTCTCCCCACTTGGAGATGTCAGCACTGTCAACATCCTGTTGCGTACAGTTTGGAATTTGTCCAGAGGATGAAGCGGAAGGATGAGGAACAATGAGAGACAAGTCCTAGGTGTTCAGACAGGCACATGTCACTCTAATTTCCAATCAGGAAGACGAATTGACCAAAGGCTAGGGTTGCCCATGGAAACAGTATAGGGCTTGAGGAAATCCTGCTGCTTTGTGGCCAGTTCCCATAAACACAAGTTGAACAATGGAACTCAGGGGCAGTAAAATTCACGAAACTGCAGAGTTGAAAATATCCATCACTGAAAAATGTCTTGAGGAAAGTCAGAGAAAAGGACTTGTAAGCAAGGGAGAATGGCAGGAAAGGGATTTGAGGAGGTAGAAAGGACTCGCCATTAAGCACAAGAAAAGGAGCTGAACATTGCCAACATTGCAGTTGGCCAAAAAGGGTGTATGCGTTTTTTTCTGTATATATTCAAGAAAAGGGCATACACTTTTTTAGCCAACCAAACAGGTGGGCACTGGAAATCAATACTACAAAAGATATCACTTCGCATCAGTCAGAAGAGCCATCCTCATAAAGCGTAAACAACAGAAATGCAGGACAGGGCAAGGAGAAGAGGGAGCCCTGTGAGACTTATAGTGGAAATGTATATTGCCAACGGCCATTCTGGAGAAGTGTATTGTGTTTACTAAAGCATCTAAAAAATAAGTAACAGAGCATAGGGCACTTGCACTCATGGGCGTATATCTTGGGAAAAACAAAAATCGAGAGGACACAGGCACCCCAATGTTTACCCCCTCTCTGTTTAAAAGATCCTCGACTAGGATATAACTTAAATGTCTCTGGAGGGAAAAAATGGATAGAGATGTGGTACTTATGTAGAGTGGAATATTACTCAGCCTGGAAATCAATGAAATATGGCCAGTTGTAACAACTCCGGAGGAGTTACGTATGATCATTCTAAGTGACAGAATTCAAAAAGAAAAAGACACATATCATAAGATATCACTTAAAGGTGGAATCCAAAATGGCTACACATGAAATAAATTACAAAACAAAAACATAGTCAAATATGTAGAAAACACGCATAAGGCTGCTAAACGGGAAAGGTGGGGAGGGGTGAGGCATCATCCAGGAGGTTGAAATTAGCAAAGATGTCATTCCAAATACCAAACTGATAATCAACAAGGCCTACACGGTAGCTAAAAGAACTGCACTCAGCACACTCAAGTCACCGGAAAAGAATATATACGACTGGTAAGAATCTGAAAAAGAATTTACTGATGTCTCTCTGTACGTGAATCAAGTGGATGTACAGCAGCAAGAAACAGAGCTTTGAAAATCAGCTGTAACCAATATAGTAATAAATTGAAAAAAATAAACGACAGAGAGACAGAGAAAACCTCTTACAACTTTTCCTCAGGGACGGTGATGTAACATGGATTGAACACATCTAGACCCACAGCAGGATGAGACATAAGGCTGGAAACTGTTTACGCTAAGAGAAATGTGAGGCTGGGTGAGGAAATGCACACCCTTTAAAGTAATACTACCTGGTGCCCATTCAATGGGTCCCAAATCTGCAGGTTCAAGGGATCTTCCTACAGCTAAAACATGCATGGAAAACCCAGAGGACTGTACACCATGTGATCGGGAGATGTGTCTAAAATGCAGCTCATTTATCCTCTGCTGGTGCTCCTGTTCACCATTCCAGCCACGTTACTTAGAATCTCCCCACTTGGAGAATCAGCACATTTCAACTTCTGTTTCACACATTTTGCAAATTGTGAGGAGGATGAACGGGAAGAGGGGGAACCAATGAGAGAATAGTTGTAGGGGTTTGGACGGGCACATATCACTCTAATTTCCCATTAAGAATAAGAATTAAAAAAAGGCTCAGCCCACCTCGCTGGAGCCAAAATAGGGCCTGAAGCAATCCTGTGGGTTTGAGGCCAGCTCACAAAAGAGCAACTTAAAAAATGGAGCTCAGGGTCACTGCAATTCACAAACCTGCAGAGTTATAAATGAAAACTAACGTCCAAAATTATGTTGAGGTAAGGCAAAGAAGAGGATCTGAATGCAAGACAGAATTGCAAGAAACAGATTTCAAGAGATAGATTGGACTCGTCTTTAAAGCACATGAAAAGTGGCAGAATTTCGATAATGATGCAGTTGGCCCAAAAGGGCGTATGCGTTTTTTCCTGATTATATCCAGGAAATAACGCATACGCACTTTATGGGCAACGAAGCAAGCAAGCAATGCAAATGTGCACAACAAAGAAGTCTCACTTCCCACCGGTCAAAAGGGCCATCCTAAAAAATTGTAAAAACCAGAAATGCAGGACAGGCCATGGAGAACAGGGAGCCTTTATACGCTGAACTTCCGAGAGCGGTGCGTGAACTGCCGAGTGCGTGAACTGCCGAGAGCCACTCTGGAGAGTGTATGTGCGTGAACTGCCGAGAGCCACTCTGGAGAAGTGTATGGTGGTTCCTAAATCATCTAAAAAACAGAGCTACAGAGCATAGGACACTTCCAATCATGGGAGTATATCTAGGGAAGTCTAAAAATCAACAAGACACAAGCACACCACAGTTTAGGGCTACTCTGTTTACAAGAACCTCAACTTCAGTACACCTTAAATATCCCAGGAAAGAGAACAATGGATAAAGAAGATGTGGTACTTATGTACAATGGAATATCTCTTCACCATGAAATCAATGTAATAAGGCTAGTAGAAGGATAAAGAGTGGATTTAGGTCCGATAATACTACTTGAAATAAGTCAAACAGAAAAAGAAACATATCATAAGATATCACTTATAGAGGGAGGGTAAATATGGCTGCACAAGAAATGAATTACAGAACAGAACAGTGTCTCACATTTAGAAAACACACTTATGTCAGCTTAAGGGGAAAGGAGAGGTGGGGTGATGCATAAAACCAGAGTTTGAAATTAGCACAGATACCATTCAATAAACCAAATAGGTATTAGACAAGATCTACACCTTGCTCAATGAACTGGCCTCAACACACCCAATACACTGCACAGAAATATATCTGAGTAATAAGAATCTTAAAACCCATGTATTGATATATCTCCATAAGGGAATCAAGTGTGTGCAGAGCAGCACAAACACAGCAGTGAAAATGAGCTAAACCCTATTACAGAAATAAATTTTAAAAACAAAACACAGAAACAATCAAAGAGAGAAAAATTCTTACAATATTCCCTCAGGGGCTGTGATGCAACCTGGATTGACCACATATAAACCCACAGCTGGATAAGACATAAGGCTGGACACTTAGGGCTGAGAGGATTGGTGAGCTTTGGTGAGCAACTGCCGAAAGTTTAATGCAATACTTCATGCTACTCATTCCAAGGGTCCCAACACTCCAGGTTGAAGGGAATCTTCCTACAGCTAAACCATGCTTGGGAAACCCAGCGACTGGTATACCATATGATCGGGAAAGGTTTCTAAAACGCACCTCATTGTTCCTCTCCTGGGGCTCCGGATCGACATTCCAGCCGCTTTATTAACAACAACCCCACATGGTGACTCAATGCCTTTAAGTTCCAGTATCGCACAGTCTGCAGATAGTGCGGAGGATGAATGGGTTAGGGGGAACCAGTGAGAAACTAATGTAGTGGTTTCAATGGGCACATGTCACTCTAATTTCACATCAGTAAGAAGAATTAACCAAGGGCACAGCAAGGCGTCCCACAAGAAGAATAGGGCCTGAAGGAATCCTGCGGTTATGAGGCAAGATCACAAAAATAAGAGCTGAAAAATGGAGCTCAGGGCCACTGCAATTCAGAAACGTGCAGAGGTATAAAGGCTAACAATTTTCAAAAAGGATATTGAGGAAAGGCTATGAAGAGGCATTGAAAGCAAGGCAGAATTGCAGGAAACCGATTTCAGGAGGTAGACTGGAATTGCATTTAAAGCATAGGAAATGAGGCAGAACGTCGACAATGATGCACTTGGCCATAAAGCGCGTATGCGTTTTTTCCTGAATATATTCAGGAAAAAACGCATATGCCCTTTTTGGACAACCAAGCAAGCTTGCAAAGAAAATCTGCACTACAATGAAGTCTCCCTTCCCACCGGTTAAAAGGGCCATCTGAGAAAAGTGTAAAATCCAGAAAGGCAGGACAGGCCATGGAGAACTGGGAGCCTTGTTATGCTGATGGGCGGGATGTAAATTGCCAACAGCCACTCCGGAGAAGTGTATGGTGTTTCCTGAAACATCTAAAAAACAAAGCAACAGAGCCTACGGCACTTCCACTTATGGTCCTATAGCTTAGGGAAATTAAAATCAAAAAGACACAGCCACCCCAAAGTTTGGGATGGCTCTGTTTACAAGAACCTCCTTTATGGGACAAGTTCAATATCACAGAAAGTGAAAAATGGAGAAAGAAGTTGTGGTACTTACGTACAATGCAGTATCACTCAGCAATGAAATCTATGTCATCAGGCCCGTAGCAGCATAATGAGTTGATTCAGGTATGATGATTCTAACTGAAATAAGTCACACAGAAAAAGAAACATCATAAGATATCACTAATACACGGAATATAAACTTGGCTACACAGGAAATGGATTACAAAACAGAACAGGGTCTCAAATTTAGAAAACCAACTTATGCTTGCTTAAGAGGAAAGGTGAGTTGGGGTGCTGCATAAAACCAGAGATTGAAATGAGCACAGATAAAGTTCCTTAAGCCAAATATGGAATAGACAAGAGCTACTCCTTGCTCAACAAAATGGACTCAACACCCCATATTAAACGCCTAAGAATGTACCTGACTAGTAAGTATCTTAAAACCTATGGATTGCTATGTCTCCGAAAGAGAATCAAGCGTGTGTACAGGAACATGAACGCAGCAGTGATAGGATTGGTGAGGTTCGGTGAACAAATGAAGACCCTTTGAAGTCATATTGCATGGTACCCATTCCACGGGTCTCAACTCTCCAGGTTTAAGGGATTCTTCCTTCAGCTAAAACATGCATGTGGAACCCAGAGTATGATCAAGCGTGTGAGCGGGAGACGTGTTCAAATATGTCTCCGTTCTCGACCCCTGGTACTCGGGTGCAACATTCCAGACGCTTTACTAACACTCTCCCCACTTGGAGAGTCAGTGCCTTTAACCTCCTGTTTGGCCCAGTTTGCAATTTCTGCAGAAGAAGAACGGGAATAGGGAGAAACATTGAGAGACTAGCTGGAGGTGTCTCGACGGGCAAATTTAAAACTCATTTCCCACCAGGAAGAGGAATTAACCAAAGGCTCAGCGTGCCGTGCCGGAACCAGATTAGGGCCTGAAGCAATCCTGAGGTGTTGCGGCCAGCTCACAAGAAAACGAGGTGAAGAAAGGAGCTCAGGGGCACTGTAATTCACAAACCTGCAGAGTTATAAATGACAGCTATCGTCCAAAAATATACTGAAGTAAGGCTGCCAAGAGGACTTGAAAGCGGGGCAGAATTGCAGGAAACCAATTTCAGGAGGTAGACTGGAATTGCATTTAAAGCATAGGAAAAGAGGCAGAACGTCCACAATGATGCACTTGGCCAAAAAAGGCGTATGCGTTTTTTCCTGAATATATTCAGGAAAAAACGCATACGCCCTTTTTGGCCAACCAAGCAAGCTTGCAAAGGAAATCTGCACGACAATGAAGTCTCACTTCTCCCCAGTCAAAAGGGTCATCTGAAAAAGGTGTAAAATCCAGAAAGGCAGGACAGGCCATGGAGAACTGGGAGCCTTGTTATGCTGATGGGCGGGATGTAAATTGCCAACAGACACTCGGGAGAAGTGTATGGTGTTTCCTGAAACATCTAATAAACAAAGCAACAGAGCCTAGGGCTCTTCCACTTATGGTCCGATAGCTTAGGGAAATTAAAATCAAAAAGACACAGCCACCCCAAAGTTTGCGACGGCTCTGTTTACAAGAACCTCCTTTACGGTACAAGTTCAATATCGCAGAAAGTGAAAAATGGATGAAGTATTTGTGGTACTTACGTACAATGCAATATCCCTCAGCAATGAAATCTATGTCATCAGCCCCATAGCAGCATAATGAGTGGATTCAGGTATGATGATTCTAACTGAAATAAGTCACACAGAAAAAGAAACATCATAAGATATCACTAATACACAGAATGTAAACTTGGCTACACAGGAACTGAATTACAAAACAGAACAGGGTCCCAAATTTAGAAAACCAACTTATGCTTGCTTAAGGTGAAAGGTGAGTTGAGGTGCTGCATAAAACCAGAGATTGAAATGAGCACAGATAAAGTTCCTGAATCCTAATATGTAACAGACAAGAGCTACTCCTTGCTCAACGAAATGGACTCAACACCCCATATTAAACGCCTAAGAATGTACCTGACTAGTAAGTATCTTAAAACCTATGGATTGCTATGTCTCCGAAAGAGAATCAAGCGTGTGTACAGGGGCATAAACGCAGCAGTGATAGGATTGGAGAGGTTCGGTGAGCAAATGAAGACCCTTTGAAGTCATATTGCATGGTACCCATTACACGGGTCTCAACTCTCCAGGTTTAAGGGATTCATCCTTCAGATAAAACATGCATGTGGAACCCAGAGTATGTTCAACCATGTGATCAGGAGACGTGTTCAAATATGTCTCAGTTTTCGTACCCTGGTACTCGGGTGCAACATTCCAGACGTTTTACTAACACTCTCCCCACTTGGAGAGTCATTCCCTTTAACCTCCTGTTTGGCCCAGTTTGCAATTTCTGCGGAAGATGAACAGGAATAGGGAGAACCAATGAGAGACTAGCTGGAGGTGTCTGGACGGGCAAATTGAACACTCATTTCCCACCAGGAAGAGGAATTAACCAAAGGCTCAGCATGCCATGCCGGAACCACATTAGGGCCTGAAGCAATCCTGCGGCGTTGCGGACAGCTCAGAAAAAAGCGAGTTGAAGAAAGGAGCTCAGGGGCACTGTAATTCACAAACCTGCAGAGTTATAAATGACAGCTATCGTCCAAAAATATACTGAAGCAAGGCTGCCAAGAGGACTTGAAAGCGGGGCAGAATTGCAGGAAACCAATTTCAGGAGGTAGACTGGAATTGCATTGAAAGCATAGGAAAAGAGGCAGAACGTCCACAATGATGCACTTGGTCATAAAGGGCGTATGCGTTTTTTCCTAAATATATTCAGGAAAAAACACATATGCCCATTTTGGCCAACCAAGCAAGCTTGCAAAGAATATCTGCACTACAATGAAGTCTCCCTTCCCACCGGTTAAAAGGGCCATCTGAGAAAAGTGTAAAATCCAGAAAGGCAGGACAGGCCATGGAGAACTGGGAGCCTTGTTATGCTGATGGGTGGGATGTAAATTGCCAACAGCCACTTGGGAGAAGTGTATGGTGTTTCCTGAAACATCTAAAAAACAAAGCAACAGAGCCTAGGGCACTTCCACTTATGGTCCTATAGCTTAGGGAAATTAAAATCAAAAAGACACAGCCACCCCAAAGTTTGGGACGCCTCTGTTTACAAGAACCTCGTTTACAGTACAAGTTCAACATCGCAGAAAGTGAAAAATGGATAAAGAAGTTGTGGTATTTACGTACAATGCAATATCACTCAGCAATGAAATCTATGTCATCAGGCCCTTAGCAGCACAATGAGTGGATTCAGGTATGATGATTCTAACTGAAATAAGTCACACAGAAAAAGAAACATCATAAGATATCAGTAATACACGGAATGTAAACTTGGCTACACAGGAACTGAATTACAGAACAGAACAGGGTCTCAAATTTAGGAAACCAACTTATGCTTGCTTAAGGGGAAAGGTGAGTTGGGGTGCTGCATAAAACCAGAGATTGAAATGAGCACAGATAAAGTTCCTTAAGCCAAATATGGAATAGACAAGAGCTACTCCTTGCTCAACGAAATGGACTCAACACCGCATATTAAACGCCGAAGAATGTACCTGACTAGTAAGTATCTTAAAACCTATGGATTGCTATGTCTCCGAAAGAGAATCAAGCATGTGTACAGGGGCATAAACGCAGCAGTGATAGGATTGGAGAGGTTCGGTGAGCAAATGAAGACCCTTTGAAGTCATATTGCATGGTACCCATTCCACGGGTTTCAACTACCCAGGTTTAAGGTGTTCTTCCTTCAGCTAAAACATGCATGTGGAACCTAGAGTATGATCAACCATGTGATCGGGAGACGTGTTCAAATATGTCTCAGTTTTCGTACCCTGGTACTCGGGTGCAACATTCCAGGCGCTTTACTAACACTCTCCCGACTTGGAGAGTCAGTCCCTTTAACCTCCTGTTTGGCCCAGTTTGCAATTTCTGCGGAAGATGAACAGGAATAGCAAGAACCAATGAGAGACTAGCTGGAGGTGTCTGGACGGGCAAATTTAACTCTCATTTCCCACCAGCAAGAGGAAATAACCAAAGGCTCAGCGTGCCGTGCCGGAAACAGATTAGGGCCTGAAGCCACCCTGCGGTGTTGCGGCCAGCTCACAAAAAAGCGAGTTGAAGAAAGGAGCTCAGGGGCACTGTAATTCACAAACCTGCAGAGTTATAAATGACAGCTATCGTCCAAAAATATACTGAAGTAAGGCTGCCAAGAGGACTTGAAAGCGGGGCAGAATTGCAGGAAACCGATTTCAGGAGGTAGACTGGAATTGCACTGAAAGCATAGGAAAAGAGGCAGAACTTCCACAATGATGCACTTGGCTATTAAGGGCGTATGCGTTTTTTCCTGAATATATTCAGGAAAAAACGCATACGCCCTTTTTGGCCAACCAAGCAAGCTTGCAAAGGAAATCTGCACTACAATGAAGTATCATTTCCCCCGGTCAAAAGGGCAATCTGAAAAAAGTGTAAAATCCAGAAAGGCAGGACAGGCCATGGAGAACTGGGAGCCTTGTTATGCTGATGGGCGGGATGTAAATTGCCAACAGCCACTTGGGAGAAGTGTATGGTGTTTCCTGAAACATCTAAAAAACAAAGCAACAGAGCCTAGGGCACTTCCACTTATGGTCCTATAGCTTAGGGAAATTAAAATCAAAAAGACACAGCCACCCCAAAGTTTGGGATGGCTCTGTTTAAAAAACGTCATTTACGGTACAAGTTCAATATCGCAGAAAGTGAAAAATGGAGAAAGATGTTGTGGTACTTAAGTACAATGCAATATCACTCAGCAATGAAATCTATGTCATCAGGCCCATAGCAGCATAATGAGTGGATTCAGGTATGATGATTCTAACTGAAATAAGTCACACAGAAAAAGAAACATAAGATATCACTAATACACGGAATGTAAACTTGGCTACACAGGAACTGGATAACAAAACAGAACAGGGTCTCAAATAGAGAAAACCAACTTATGCTTGCTTAAGGGGAAAGGTGAGTTGGGGTGCTGCATAAAACCAGAGATTGAAATGAGAACAGATAAATTTCCTTAAGCCAAATATGTAATAGACAAGAGCTACTCCTTGCTCAACGAAATGGACTCAACACCCCATATTAAACGCCTAAGAATGTACCTGACTAGTAAGTATCTGAACACCTATGGATTGCTATGTCTCCGAAAGAGAATCAAGCATGTGTACAGGGACATAAACGCAGGAGTGATAGGATTGGAGAGGTTCGGTGAGCAAATGAAGACCCTTTGAAGTCATATTGCATGGTACCCATTCCACGGGTCTCAACTCTCCAGGTTTAAGGGATTCTTCCTTCAGCTAAAACATGCATGTGGAACCCAGAGTATGATCAACCGTGTGATCGGGAGACGCGTTCAAATATGTCTCAATTTTCGTCCCTGGTACTCGGGTGCAACATTCCAGACTCTTTACTAACACTCTCCCCACTTGGAGAGTCAGTGCCTTTAACCTCCTGTTTGGCCCAGTTTGCAATTTCTGCGGAAGATGAACAGGAATAGGGAGGACCAATGAGAGACAAGCTGGAGGTGTCTGGACGGGCAAATTGAACTCTCATTTCCCACCAGGAAGAGGAATTAACCAAAGGCTCAGCGTGCCATGCCGGAACCAGATTAGGGCCTGAAGCCATCCTGCGGTGTGGCGGCCAGCTCACAACAAAGCGACTTGAAGAAAGGAGCTCAGGGGCACTGTAATTCACAAAGCTGCAGAGTTATAAATGACAGCTATCGTCCAAAAATATACTGAAGTAAGGCTGCCAAGAGGACTTGAAAGCGGGGCAGAATTGCAGGAAACCCATTTCAGAAGGTAGACTGGAATTGCATTGAAAGCATATGAAAAGAGGCAGAACATCAAAAATGATGCACTTGGCCAAAAAGGGCGTATACATTTTTTCCTGAATATATTCAGGAAAAGCGCATATGCCCTGTTTGGCCAACCAAGCAAGCTTGCAAAGGATATCTGCACTACAATGAAGTCTCACTTCCCCCCGGCCAAAAGGGCCCTCTGAAAAAAGTGTAAAATCCAGAAAGGCAGGACAGGCCATGGAGAACTGGGAGCCTTGTTATGCTGATGGGCAGGATGTAAATTGCCAACAGCCACTTGGGAGAAGTGTATGGTGTTTCCTGAAACATCTAAAAAACAAAGCAACAGAGCCTAGGGCACTTCCACTTATGGTCCTATAGCTTAGGGAAATTAAAATCAAAAAGACACAGCCACCCCAAAGTTTGAGACGCCTCTGTTTACAAGAACCTCCTTTACGGTACAAGTTCAGTATCACAGAAAGTAAAAAAGGATAAAGAAGTCGTGGTACTTACGTACAATGCAATATCACTCAGCAATGAAATCTATGTCATCAGGCCCGTCGCAGCATAATGAGTGGATTCAGGTATGATGATTCTAACTGAAATAAGTCACACAAAAAGAAACATAAGATATCACTAATACACGGAATGTAAACTTGGCTACACAGGAACTGGATTACAAAACAGAACAGGGTCTCAAATTTAGAAAAGCAACTTATGCTTGCTTAAGGGTAAAGGTGAGTTGGGGTCCTGCATAAAACCAGAGATTGAAATGAGAACAGATAAATTTCCTTAAGCCAAATATGGAATAGACAAGAGCTACTCCTTGCTCAATGAAATGGACTCAAAACCCCATATTAAACGCCTAAGAATGTACCTGACTAGTAAGTATCTGAAAACCTATGGATTGCTATGTCTCCGAAAGAGAATCAAGCGTGTGTACAGGGACATAAACGCAGTAGTGATAGGATTGGAGAGGTTCGGTGAGCAAATGAAGACCCTTTGAAGTCATATTGCATGGTACCCATTCCACGGGTCTCAACTCTCCAGGTTTAAGGGATTCTTCCTTCAGCTACAACATGCATGTGGAACCCAGAGTATGATCAACCGTGTGATCGGGAGACGCGTTCAAATGTGTCTCAGTTCTCGTCCCCTGGTACTCGGGTGCAACATTCCAGATGCTTTACTAACACTCTCCCGACTTGGAGAGTCACTGCCTTTAACCTCCTGTTTGGCCCAGTTTGCAATTTCTGCGGAAGATGAACAGGAATAGGGAGAACCAATGAGAGACTAGCTGGAGGTGTCTGGACGGGCAAATTGAACTCTCATTTCCCACCAGGAAGTGGAAATAACCAAAGGCTCAGCGTGCCGTGCCGGAACCAGATTAGGGCCTGAAGCAATCCTGCGGTGTTGCGGCCAGCTCACAAGAAAGCGAGTTGAAGAAAGGAGCTCAGGAACACTGTAATTCACAAACTTGCAGAGTTATAAATGACAGCTATCGTCCAAAAATATACTGAAGTTAGGCTGCCAAGAGGACTTGAAAGCGGGGCAGAATTGCAGGAAACTGATTTCAGGAGGTAGACTGGAATTGCATTTAAAGCATAGGAAAAGAGGCAGAACGTCCACAATGATGCACTTGGCCAAAAAGGGCGTATGCGTTTTTTCCTGAATATATTCAGGGAAAAACGCATACTCCCTTTTTGGCCAACCAAGCAAGCTTGCAAAGGAAATCTGCACTACAATGACGTCGCACTTCCCCCCGGTCAAAAGGGCCATCTGAAAAAAGTGTAAAATCCAGAAAGGAAGGCCAGGCCATGGAGAACTGGGAGCCTTGTTATGCTGATGGGCGGGATGTAAATTGCCAACAGACACTCGGGAGAAGTGTATGGTGTTCCCTGAAACATCTAAAAAACAAAGCAACAGAGCCTAGGGCACTTCCACTTATGGTCCTATAGCATAGGGAAATTAAAATCAAAAAGACACAGCCACCCCAAAGTTTGGGACGCCTCTGTTTACAAGAACCTCGTTTACGGTACAAGATCAGTATCGCAGAAAGTGAAAAATGGATAAAGAAGTTGTGGTACTTACGTACAATGCAATATCACTCAGCAATGACATCTATGTTATCAGACCCGTAGGAGCATAATGAGTGGATTCAGGTATGATGATTCTAACTGAAATAAGTCACACAGAAAAAGAAACATCATAAGATATCACTAATACACGGAATGTAAACTTGGCTACACAGGAACTGAATTACAAAACAGAACAGGGTCTCAAATTTAGGAAACCAACTTATGCTTGCTTAAGGGGAAAGGTGAGTTGGGGTGCTGCATAAAACCAGAGATTGAAATGAGCACAGATAAAGTTCTTTAAGCCAAATATGTAATAGACAAGAGCTACTCCTTGCTCAACGAAATGGACTCAACACCCCATATTAAACGCCTAAGAATGTACCTGACTAGTAAGTATCTTAAAACCTATGGATTGCTATGTCTCCGAAAGAGAATCAAGCGTGTGTACAGGGGCATAAACGCAGCAGTGATAGGATTGGAGAGTTTCGGTGAGCAAATGAAGACCCTTTGAAGTCATATTGCATGGTACCCATTCCACGGGTCTCAACTCTCCAGGTTTAAGGGATTCTTCCTTCAGCTAAAACGTGCATGTGGAACCCAGAGTATGATCAACCATGTGATCAGGAGACGTGTTCAAATATGTCTCAGTTTTCGTCCCCTGGTACTCAGGTGCAACATTCCAGATGCTTTACTAACACTCTCCCGACTTGGAGAGTCAGTGCCTTTAACCTCCTGTTTGGCCCAGTTTGCAATTTCTGGGTAAGATGAACAGGAATAGGGAGGACCACTGAGAGACTAGCTGGAGGTGTCTGGACGGGCAAATTGAACTCTCATTTCCCACCAGGAACAGCAATTAACCAAAGGCTCAGCATGCCGTGCCAGAACCAGATTAGGGCCTGACGCGATCCTGCGGTGTTGCGGCCAGGTCACAAGAAAGCTAGTTGAAGAAAGGAGCTCGGGGGCACTGTAATTCACAAACCTGCAGAGTTATAAATGACAGCTATCGTCCAAAAATATACTGAAGTAAGGCTGCCAAGAGGACTTGAAAGCGGGGCAGAATTGCAGGAAACCGATTTCAGGAGGTAGACTGGAATTGCATTGAAAGCATAGGAGAAGAGGCAGAACGTCCACAATGATGCACTTGGCCAAAAAGGGCGTATGCGTTTTTTCCTGAATATATTCAGGAAAAAACGCATACGCCCTTTTTGGCCAACCAAGCAAGCTTGCAAAGGAAATCTGCACTACAATGAAGTCTCACTTCCCCCCGGTCAAAAGGGCCATCTGAAAAAAGTGTAAAATCCAGAAAGGCAGGACAGGCCATGGAGAACTGGGAGCCTTGTTATGCTGATGGGCGGGATGTAAATTGCCAACAGACACTCGGGAGAAGTGTATGGTGTTTCCTGAAACATCTAAAAAACAAAGCAACAGAGCCTAGGGCACTTCCACTTATGGTCCTATAGCTTAGGGAAATTAAAATCAAAAAGACACAGGGAGAAGGCGGAAGATGGCGGAAGAGTAAGACGCGGAGATCACCTTCCTCCCCACAGATACACCAGAAATACATCTACACGTGGAACAACTCCTACAGAACACCTACTGAAGGCTGGCAGAAGACCTCAGACCTCCCAAAAGGCAAGAAACTCCCCAGTACCTGGGTAGGGCAAAAGAAAAAACAGAGTCAAAAGAATAGGGACGGCACCTGCACCAGTGGGAGGGAGCTGTGAAGGAGGAAAAGTTTCCACACTCTAGGAAGCCCCTTCGTGGGCGGAGACTGCGGGAGGCGGAGGGGGGAGCTTCGAAGCTGCGGAGGAGTGCACAGCAACGGGTGCGGAGGGCAAAGCGGGGAGATTCCCGCACAGAGGATCGGTGCCGACCGGCACTCAACAGCCCGAGAGGCTTGTCTGCTCACCCGCCGGGGCGGGCGGGGCTGCGAGCTGAGGCCAGAGCGCAGGGAGAGGACTTTGGTTGGCGGCTTGAACATAGCCTGAAGGGGTTAGTGCACCACAGCTAGCCGGGAGGGAGTCCAGGGAAAAGCCTGCACCTGCAGAAGAGGCAGGAGACTTTTCCTTCCCTCTTTGTTTCCTGGGGCGTGAGGAGAGGGGTTTAAGAACGCTGCTTAAAGGAGCTCCAGAGACGGGCGCGAGCCGCGGCTGAAAGCGCGGACCCCAGAGACAGGCGCGAGCCGCGGCTGAAAGCGCGGAATCCAGAGACGGGCGCGAGCCGCGGCTGAAAGCGCGGAATCCAGAGACGGGCGCGAGCCGCGGCTGAAAGCGTGGAATCCAGAGACGGGCGCAAGCCCCGGCTAAAAGCGCGGACCCCAGAGGCGGGCGGGAGACGTTAAGGCTGCTGCCGCCGCCACCGAGGGGCCTGTGTGCGAGCACAGGTCACTCTCCACACCCCTCCTCCGCGGAGCCTGTGCAGCCCGCCACTGCCGGGTTCCCGGGATCCAGGGACAACTTCCCCGGGAGAGCGCACAGCGCGCCTCAGGCTGGTGCAAAGTCACGCCGGCCTTTGCCACCGCAGGCCCGCCCCGCACTCTGTGCCCCTCCGTCCCCGCCGGCCTGAGTGCGCCAGAGCCCCCAATCAGTGGCTCTTTTAACCCCATCCTGTCTGAGCAAAAAACAGACGCCCTCCAGCGAGCTACACGCAGTGGCAGGGCCAAATCCAAAGCTTAGCCCTGGGAGCTGTGAGAACAAAGAAGAGAAAGGGAAATCTCTCCCAGCAGCCTCAGAAGCAGCGGATTAAAGCTCCACAATCAACTTGATGTACCCTGCATCTGTGGAATACCTGAATAGACAACCAATCATCCCAAATTAAGGAAGTGGACTTTAGGAGCAAGATCTATGATATTTTCCCCTTTCCTCTTTTTGTGAATGTGTATGTGTATGCTTCTGTGTGAGATCTTGTCTGTATAGTCTTGCTTCCACCATTTGTCCTAGGGTTCTATCCGTCCATGTTTTTTTTTTTTTAATTTTTTTTCTTAATAATTAATTTTAATAACCTTATTATACTTTACCTTCGTTCTTTCTTTCTTTCTTTCCGTCCTTCCTTCCCTCCTTTAGACAACGAATCATCCCAAATTGAGGAGGTGGTCTCTGACAGCAAGATTTAGGATTTTTCCCCATTTACCTCTTTTAGTGAGGGTGTATGTGTATGCTTCTGTGTAAGATTTTGTCTGTATAGCTTTGCTTCCAACATTTGTCCTAAGGTTCTTTCCGTCCCTTTTTTTTTTCTAAATAAGAAGTTTTTAATTCAATAACTTTATTATACTTTATTTTATTTTTACTGTATCTTCTTTCTTTCTTTTTTCCTTCTTTCCCTCCTTCCTTCCTTCCTCCCTCCCTCCCTCCCTCCTTTCTTTCCTTCTTGCCTTCTTTCCTTCTTTGCTTCTTTCTTTCTTTCTTCCTTCCTTCCTACCCTCCTTTCCTTCTTTCTTTCCTCATACTTCTACTAATTCCCTCTACTTTTTCTCCCTTTTATCCTGAGCCTGTGGATGAAAAGCTTTTGGTGCTCCAGCCAGGAGGCAGGGCTCTGCCTCTGAGGTAGGACAGCCAACTTCAGGACACTGATCAACAAGAGACCTCCCAGCTCCACATAATATCAAACGGCGAAAATCTCCCAGAGACCTCCATCTTAACACCAGCACCCAGCTTCACTCAACGACCAGCAAGCCACAGTGCTGGAAAACCTATGCCAAACAACAAGCAAAACAGGAACACAACCCCACCCATTAGCAGAGAGGCTGCCTAAAATCATAATAAGGCCACAGACACCCCCAAACACACCACCAGACGTGAACCTGCCCACTAGAGAGACAAGATCCAGCCTCATCCACCACAACACAGGCACTAGCCCCCTCCACCAGGAAGCCTACACAACCCACTGAACCAACCTTAGCCACTGGAGACAGACATCAAAAACAGGAGGAACTACAAACCTGCAGCCTGCAAAAAGGAGACCCCAAACACAGTAAGATAAGCAAAATGAGAAGACAGAAAAACACACAGCAGATAAAGGAGCAAGATAAAAATGCACCAGACCTAACAAATGAAGAGGAAATAGGCAGTCTACCTGAAAGAGGATCCAGAATAATGATAGTAAGGTTGATCCGAAATCTTGGAGATAGAATGGACAATAGATTGGACAAAATGCAAGAATCAGTTAACAAGGACCTAGAAGAACTAAAGATGAAACAAGCAACGATGAACAACACAATAAATGAAATTAAAAGTACTCTAGATGGGATCAATAGCAGAATAACTGAGGCAGAAGAACGGATAAGTGACCTGGAAGATAAAATAGTGGAAATAACTACTGCAGAGCAGAATAAAGAAAAAAGAATGAAAAGAACTGAGGACAGTCTCAGAGACCTCTGGGACAACATTAAACGCACCAACATTCGAATTATAGGGGTTCCAGAAGAAGAAGAGAAAAAGAAAGGGACTGAGAAAATATTTGAAGAGATTATAGTTGAAAACTTCCCTAATATGGGAAAGGAAATAGTTAATCAAGTTCAGGAAGCACAGAGAGTCCCATACAAGATAAATACAAGGAGAAATACGCCAAGACACATATTAATCAAACTGTCAAAAATTAAATACAAAGAAAGCATATTAAAAGCAGCAAGGGAAAAACAACAAATAACACATAAGGGAATCCCCATAAGGTTAACAGCTGATCTCTCAGCAGAAACCCTACAAGCCAGAAGGGAGTGGCAGGACATACTGAAAGTGATGAAGGAGAAAAACATGCAGCCAAGACTACTCTACCCAGCAAGGATCTCATTCAGATTTGATGGAGAAATTAAAACCTTTACAGACAAGCAAAAGCTGAGAGAGTTCAGCACCACCAAACCAGCTTTACAACAAATGCTAAAGGATCTTCTCTAGGCAAGAAACACAAGAGAAGGAAAAGACCTATAATAATGAACCCAAAACAATTTAGAAAATGGGAATAGGAACATACATATCGATAATTACCTTAAATGTAAATGGACTAAATGCTCCCACCAAAAGACACAGATTAGCTGAATGGATACAAAAACAAGACCCTTATATATGCTGTCTACAAGAGAGACCCACTTCAGACCTAGAGACACATACAGACTGAAAGTAAGGGGATGGAAAAAGATATTCCATGCAAATGGAAGCCAAAAGAAAGCTGGAGTAGCAATTCTCATATCAGACAAAATAGACTTTAAAATAAGGACTATTAAAAGAGACAAAGAAGGACACTACATAATGATCAAGGGATCGATCCAAGAAGAAGATATAACAATTGTAAATATTTATGCACCCAACATAGGAGCACCTCAATACATAAGGCAAATACTAACAGCCATAAAAGGGGAAATCGACAGTAACACATTCATAGTAGGGGACTTAAACACCCCACTTTCACCCATGGACAGATCATCCAAAATGAAAATAAATAAGGAAACACAAGCTTTAAATGATACATTAAACAAGATGGACTTAATTGATATTTATAGGACACTCCATCCAAAAACAACAGAATACACATTTTTCTCAAGTGCTCATGGAACATTCTCCAGGATAGATCATATCTTAGGTCACAAATCAAGCCTTGGTAAATTTAAGAAAATTGAAATTGTATCAAGTATCTTTTCTGACCACAACGCCATGAGACTAGATATCAATTACAGGAAAAGATCTGTAAAAAATACAAACACATGGAGGCTAAACAATACACTACTTAATAATGAAGAGATCACTGAAGAAATCAAAGAGGAAATCAAAAAATACCTAGAAACAAATGACAATGGAGACACAACGACCCAAAACCTGTGGGATGCAGCAAAAGCAGTTCTAAGGGGGAAGTTTATAGCAATACAAGCCCACCTTAAGAAGCAGGAAACATCTCGAATAAACAACCTAACCTTGCACCTCAAGCAATTAGAGACAGAAGAACAAAAAAACCCCAAAGCTAGCAGAAGGAAAGAAATCATAAAAATCAGATCAGAAATAAATGAAAAAGAAATGAAGGAAACAATAGCAAAGATCAATAAAACTAAAAGCTGGTTCTTTGAGAAGATAAACAAAATAGATAAACCACTAACCAGACTCATCAAGAAAAAAAGGGAGAAGACTCAAATCAATAGAATTAGAAATGAAAAAGGAGAGGTAACAACTGACACTGCAGAGATAAAAGAGATCATGAGAGATTACTACAAGCAACTCTATGCCAATAAAATGGACAATCTGGAAGAAATGGACAAATTCTTAGAAATGCACAACCTGCCAAGACTGAATCAGGAAGAAATAGAAAATATGAACAGACCAATCACAAGCAATGAAATTGAAACTGTGATTAAAAATCTTCCAACAAAGAAAAGCCCAGGACCAGATGGCTTCACAGGCGAATTCTATCAAACCTTTAGAGAAGAGCTAACACCTATCCTTCTCAAACTCTTCCAAAATATAGCAGAGGGAGGACCACTCCCTAACTCCTTCTACGAGGCCACCATCACCTTGATACCAAAACCAGACAAGGATGTCACAAAGAAAGAAAACTACAGGCCAATATCACTGATGAACATAGATGCAAAAATCCTCAACAAAATACTAGCAAACAGAATCCAACAGCACATTAAAAGGATCATACACCATGACCAAGTGGGGTTTATTCCAGGAATGCAAGGATTCTTCAATATACGCAAATCTATCAATGTGATAAACCATATTAACAAATTGAAGGAGAAAAACCATATGATCATCTCAATAGATGCAGAGAAAGCTTTTGACAAAATTCAACACCCATTTATGATAAAAACCCTGCAGAAAGTAGGCATAGAGGGAACTTTCCTCAACATAATAAAGGCCATATATGACAAGCCCACAGCAAACATCATCCTCAATGGTGAAAAACTGAAAGCATTTCCACTAAGATCAGGAACAAGACAAGGTTGCCCACTCTCACCACTATTATTCAACATAGTTTTGGAAGTTTTAGCCACAGCAATCAGAGAAGAAAAGGAAATAAAAGGAATCCAAATTGGAAAAGAAGAAGTAAAGGTGTCACTGTTTGCAGATGACATGATCCTATACATAGAGAACCCTAAAGATGCTACCAGAAAACTACTAGAGCTAATCAATGAATTTGGTAAAGTGGCAGGATACAAAATTAATGCACAGAAATCTCTGGCATTCCTATATACTAATGATGAAAAATCTGAAAGTGAAATCAAGAAAACACTCCCATTTACCATTGCAACAAAAAGAATAAAATATCTAGGAATAAACCTACCTAAGGAGACAAAAGACCTGTATGCAGAAAATTATAAGACAGTGATGAAAGAAATTAAAGATGATATAAATAGATGGAGAGATATACCATGTTCTTGGATTGGAAGAATCAATATTGTGAAAATGACTCTACTACCCAAAGCAATCTATAGATTCAATGCAATCCCTATCAAACTACCACTGGTATTTTTCACAGAACTAGAACAAAAAATTTCACAATTTGTATGGAAACACAAAAGACCCCGAATAGCCAAAGCAATCTTGAGAACGAAAGAAGGAACTGGAGGAATCAGGCTCCCTGACTTCAGACTATACTACAAAGCTACAGTCATCAAGACGGTATGGTACTGGCACAAAAACAGAAAGATAGATCAATGGAACAGGATAGAAAGCCCAGAGATAAACCCATGCACATATGGACACCTTATCTTTGATAAAGGTGGCAGTAATGTACAATGGAGAAAGGACAGCCTCTTCAATAAGTGGTGCTGGGAAAACTGGACAGGTACATGTAAAAGTATGAGATTAGATCACTCCCTAACACCATACACAAAAATAAGCTCAAAATGGATTAAAGACCTAAATGTAAGGCCAGAAACTATCAAACTCTTAGAGGAAAACATAGGCAGAACACTCTATGACATAAATCAAAGCAAGATCCTTTCTGACCCACCTCCTAGAGTAATGGAAATAAAAACAAAAATAAACAAATGGGACCTAATGAAACTTCAAAGCTTTTGCACAGCAAAGGAAACCATAAACAAGACCAAAAGACAACCCTCAGAATGGGAGAAAATATTTGCAAATGAAGCAACCGACAAAGGATTAATCTCCAAAATTTACAAGCAGCTCATGCAGCTCAATAACAAGAAAACAAACAACCCAATCCAAAAATGGGCAGAAGACCTAAATAGACATTTCTCCAAAGAAGATATACAGACTGCCAACAAACACATGAAAGAATGCTCAACATCATTAATCATTAGAGAAATGCAAATCAAAACTACAATGAGATATCATCTCACACCAGTCAGAATAGCCATCATCAAAAAATCTAGAAACAATAAATGCTGGAGAGGGTGTGGAGAAAAGGGAACACTCTTGCACTGCTGGTGGGAATGTGAATTGGTTCAGCCACTATGGAGAACAGTATGGAGGTTCCTTAAAAAACTACAAATAGAACTACCATATGACCCAGCAATCCCACTACTGGGCATATACCCTGAGAAAACCAAAATTCAAAAAGAGTCATGCACCAAAATGTTCATTGCAGCTCTATTTACAATAGCCCGGAGATGGAAACAACCTAAGTGCCCGTCATCGGATGAATGGATAAAGAAGATGTGGCACATATATACAATGGAATATTACTCAGCCATAAAAAGAAACGAAATTGAGCTATTTGTAATGAGGTGGATAGACCTAGAGTCTGTCATACAGAGTGAAGTAAGTCAGAAAGAAAAAGACAAATACCGTATGCTAACACATATATATGGAATTTAAGAAAAAAATGTCATGAAGAACCTAGGGGTAAAGCAGGAATAAAGACGCAGACCTCTTAGAGAACGGACTTGAGGTTATGGGGAGGGGGAAGGGTGAGCTGTGACAGGGCGAGAGAGAGTCATGGGCATATACACAGTAACAAACGCAGTAAGGTAGATAGCTAGTGGGAAGCAGCCGCATGGCACAGGGATATTGGCTCGGTGCTTTGTGACAGCCTGGAGGGGTGGGATGGGGAGGGTGGGAGGGAGGGAGACGCAACAGGGAAGACATATGGGAACATATGTTTATGTATGACTGATTCACTTTGTTATAAAGCAGAAACTAACACACTATTGTAAAGCAATTATACCCCAATAAAGATGTTAAAAAAAAAAAAAAAAGACACAGCCACCGCAAAGTTTGAGACGCCTCTGTTTACAAGAACCTCGTTTACCGTACAAGTTCAATATCACAGAAAGTGAAAAATGGATAAAGAACTTGTGGTACTTACGTACAATGCAGTATCACTCAGCAATGAAATCTATGTCATCAGGCCCATAGCAGCATAATGAGTGGATTCAGGTACGATGATTCTAACTGAAATAAGTCACACAGAAAAAAAAACATCATAAGATATCACTAATACACGGAATGTAAACTTGGCTACACAGGAACTGAATTACAGAACAGAACAGGGTCTCAAATTTAGAAAACCAACTTATGCTTGCTTAAGGGGAAAGGTGAGTTGGGGTGCTGCATAAAACCAGAGATTGAAATGAGCACAGATAAAGTTCCTTAAGCCAAATATGGAATAGACAAGAGCTACTCCTTGCTCAATGAAATGGACTCAACACCCCATATTAAACGCCTAAGAATGTACCACACTAGTAAGTATCTTAAAACCTATGGATTGCTATGTCTCCAAAAGAGAATCAAGCGTGTGTACAGGGGCATGAACGCAGCAGTGATAGGATTGGAGAGGTTCGGTGAGCAAATGAAGACCCTTTGAAGTCATATTGCATGGTACCCATTCCACGGGTCTCAACTCTCCAGGTTTAAGGGATTCTTCCTTCAGCTAAAACATGCATGTGGAACCCAGAGTATGATCTACCGTGTGAACGGGAGACGTGTTCAAATATGTCTCAGGTTTCCTCCACTGGTACTCGGGTGCAACATTCCAGACGCTTTACTAACACTCTCCCCACTTGGCGAGTCAGCGCCTTTAACCTCCTGTTTGTCCCAGTTTGCAATTTCTGCGGAAGATGAACAGGAATAGCGAGAACCAATGAGAGACTAGCTGGAGGTGTCTGGACGGGCAAATTTAACTCTCATTTCCCACCAGGAAGAGGAATTAACCAAAGGCTCAGTGTGCCGTGCCGAAACCAGATTAGGGCCTGAAGCCATCCTGCGGTGTTTCGGCCAGGCCACAAGAAAGCGAGTTGACGAAAGGAGCTCAGGGGCACTGTAATCCACAAACCTGCAGAGTTATAAATGACAGCTATCGTCCAAAAATATACTGAAGTAAGGCTGCCAAGAGGACTGGAAAGCGGGGCAGAATTGCAGGAAACCGATTTCAGGAGGTACACTGCAATTGCATTGAAAGCATAGGAAAAGAGGCAGAACGTCCACAATGATGCACTTGGCCAAAAAGGGCGTATGCGTTTTTTCCTGAATATATTCAGGAAAAAACGCATACGTCCTTTTTGGCCAACCAAGCAAGCTTGCAAAGGAAATCTGCACTACAATGAAGTCTCACTTCCCCCCGGTCAAAAGGGCCCTCTGAAAAAAGTGTAAAATCCAGAAAGGCAGGACAGGCCATGGAGAACTGGGAGCCTTGTTATGCTGATGGGTGGGATGTAAATTGCCAACAGACACTCGGGAGAAGTGTATGGTGTTTCCTGAAACATCTAAAAAACAAAGCAACAGAGCCTAGGGCACTTCCACTTATGGTCCTATAGCTTAGGGAAATTAAAATCAAAAAGACACAGCCACCCCAAAGTTTGGGATGCCTCTGTTTACAAGAACCTCGTTTACCGTACAAGTTCAATATCACAGAAAGTGAAAAATGGATAAAGAACTTGTGGTACTTACGTACAATGCAGGATTACTCAGCAATGAAATCTATGTCATCAGGCCCGTAGCAGCATAATGAGTGGATTCAGGTACGATGATTCTAACTGAAATAAGTCACACAGAAAAAGAAACATCATAAGATATCAGTAATACACGGAATGTAAACTTGGCTACACAGGAACTGAATTCCAAAACAGAACAGGGTCTCAAATTTAGAAAACCAACTTATGCTTGCTTAAGGGTAAAGGTGAGTTGGGGTGCTGCATAAAACCAGAGATTGAAATGAGCACAGATAAAGTTCCTTAAGCCAAATATGGAATAGACAAGAGCACTCCTTGCTCAACGAAATGGACTCAACACAGCATATTAAACGCCTAGGAATGTACCTGACTAGTAAGTATCTTAAAACCTATGGATTGCTATGTCTCCAAAAGAGAATCAAGCATGTATACAGGGGCATAAACGCAGCAGTGATAGGATTGGAGAGGTTCGGTGAGCAAATGAAGACCCTTTGAAGTCATATTGCATGGTACCCATTCCACGGGTTTCAGCTACCCAGGTTTAAGGTATTCTTCCTTCAGCTAAAACATGCATGTGGAACCTAGAGTATGATCAACCATGTGATCGGGAGACGTGCTCAAATATGTCTCAGTTTTCGTACCCTGGTACTCGGGTGCAACATTCCAGACACTTTACTAACACTCTCCCGACTTGGAGAGTCAGTCCCTTTAACCTCCTGTTTGGCCCAGTTTGCAATTTCTGCGGAAGATGAACAGGAATAGTGAGAACAAATGAGAGACTAGCTGGAGATGTCTGGACGGGCAAATTTAACTCTCATTTCCCACCAGGAAGAGGAATTAACCAAAGGCTCAGCGTGCCGTGCCGGAACCAGATTAGGGCCTGAAGCCATCCTGCGGTGTGGCGGCCAGGTCACAAGAAAGTGAGTTGACGAAAGGAGCTCAGGGGCACTGTAATGCAAAAACCTGCAGAGTTATAAATGACAGCTATCGTCCAAAAATATACTAAAGTAAGGCTGCCAAGAGGACTTGAAAGCGGGGCAGTATTGCAGGAAACCGATTTCAGGAGGTAGACTGGAATTGCATTGAAAGCATAGGAAAAGAGGCAGAACGTCCACAATGATGCACTTGGCCAAAAAGGGCGTATGCGTTTTTTCCTGATTATATTCAGGAAAAAACGCATACGCCCTTTTTGGCCAACCAAGCAAGCTTGCAAAGGAAATCTGCACTACAATGAAGTCTCACTTCCCCCCGGTCAAAAGGGCCATCTGAAAAAAGTGTAAAATCCAGAAAGGCAGGACAGACCATGGAGAACTGGGAGCCTTGTTATGCTGATGGGCGGGATGTAAATTGCCAACAGACACTCGGGAGAAGTGTATGGTGTTTCCTGAAACATCTAAAAAACAAAGCAACAGAGCCTAGGGCACTTCCACTTATGGTCCTATAGCTTAGGGAAATTAAAATCAAAAAGACACAGCCACCCCAAAGTTTGGGACGACTCTGTTTACAAGAACCTCGTTTACCGTACAAGTTCAATATCACAGAAAGTGAAAAATGGATAAAGAACTTGTGGTAATTACGTACAATGCAGTATCACTCAGCAATGAAATCTATGTCATCAGGCCCGTAGCAGCATAATGAGTGGATTCAGGTACGATGATTCTAACTGAAATAAGTTACACAGAAAAAAAAACATCATAAGATATCACTAATACACGGAATGTAAACTTGGCTACACAGGAACTGAATTCCAAAACAGAACAGGGTCTCAAATTTAGAAAACCAACTTATGCTTGCTTAAGGGGAAAGGTGAGTTGGGGTGCTGCATAAAACCAGAGATTGAAATGAGCACAGATAAAGTTCCTTAAGCCAAATATGGAATAGACAAGAGCTACTCCTTGCTCAACGAAATGGACTCAACACCACATATTAAATGCCTAAGAATGTACCTGACTAGTAAGTATCTTAAAACCTATGGATTGCTATGTCTCCAAAAGAGAATCAAGCGTGTGTACAGGGGCATAAACGCAGCAGTGATAGGATTGGAGAGGTTCGGTGAGCAAATGAAGACCCTTTGAAGTCATATTGCATGGTACCCATTCCACAGGTTTCAACTACCCAGGTTTAAGGTACTCTTCCTTCAGCTAAAACATGCATGTGGAACCCAGAGTATGATCAACCATGTGATCGGGAGATGTGTTCAAATATGTCTCAGTTTTCATACCCTGGTACTCGGGTGCAACATTCCAGACGCTTTACTAACACTCTCCCCACTTGGAGAGTCAGCGCCTTTAACCTCCTGTTTGGCCCAGTTTGCAATTTCTGCGGAAGATGAACAGGAATAGGGAGAACCAATGAGAGACTAGCTGGAGGTGTCTGGACGGGCAAATTTAACTCTCATTTCCCACCAGGAAGAGGAATTAACTAAAGGCTCAGCGTGCCGTGCCGGAACCAGATTAGGGCCTGAAGCCATCCTGTGGTGTTGCGGCCAGGTCACAAGAAAGCGAGTTGAAGAAAGGAGCTCAGGGGCACTGTAATTCACAAACCTGCAGAGTTATAAATGACAGCTATCGTCCAAAAATATACTGAAGTAAGGCTGCCAAGAGGACTTGAAAGCGGGGCAGAACTGCAGGAAACCGATTTCAGGAGGTAGACTGGAATTGCATTGAAAGCATAGGAAAAGAGGCAGAACGTCCACAATGATGCACTTGGCCAAAAAGGGCGTATGCGTTTTTTCCTGAATATATTCAGGAAAAAACGCATACGCCCTTTTTGGCCAACCAAGCAAGCTTGCAAATGAAATCTGCACTACAATGAAGTCTCACTTCCCCCCGGTCAAAAGGGCCATCTGAAAAAAGTGTAAAATCCAGAAAGGCAGGGCAGGCCATGGAGAACTGGGAGCCTTGTTATGCTGATGGGCGGGATGTAAATTGCCAACAGACACTGGGGAGAAGTGTATGGTGTTTCCTGAAACATCAAAAAAACAAAGCAACAGAGCCTAGGGCACTTCCACTTATGGTCCTATAGCTTAGGGAAATTAAAATCAAAAAGACACAGCCACCCCAAAGTTTGGGACGGCTCTGAAAAGAACCTCCTTTACGGTACAAGTTCAATATCACAGAAAGTGAAAAATGGATAAAGAACTTGTGGTACTTACGTACAATGCAGTATCACTCAGCAATGAAATCTATATCATCAGGCCCTTAGCAGCATAATGAGTGGATTCAGGTACGATGATTCTAACTGAAATAAGTCACACAGAAAAAGAAACATCATAAGATATCAGTAATACACGGAATGTAAACTTGGCTACACAGGAACTGAATTACAGAACAGAACAGGGTCTCAAATTTAGAAAAGCAACTTATGCTTGCTTAAGGGAAAGGTGAGTTGGGGTGCTGCATAAAACCAGAGATTGAAATGAGCACAGATAAAGTTCCTTAAGCCAAATATGGAATAGACAAGAGCTACTCCTTGCTCAACGAAATGGACTCAACACCCCATATTAAACGCCTAAGAATGTACCTGACTAGTAAGTATCTTAAAACCTATGGATTGCTATGTCTCCAAAAGAGAATCAAGCATGTGTACAGGGGCATAAACGCAGCAGTGATAGGATTGGAGAGGTTCGGTTAGCACATGAAGACCCTTTGAAGTCATATTGCATGGTACCCATTCCACGGGTCTCAACTCTCCAGGTTTAAGGTATTCTTCCTTCAGCTAAAACATGCATGTGGAACCCAGAGTATGATCAACCGTGTGAACGGGAGACGTGTTCAAATATGTCTCAGTTTCCCTGCCCTGGTACTCGGGTGCAACATTCCAGACGCTTTACTAACACTCTCCCCACTTGGAGAGTCAGCGCCTTTAACCTCCTGTTTGGCCCAGTTTGCAATTTCTGCGGAAGATGAACAGGAATAGGGAGAACCAATGAGAGACTAGCTGGAGGTGTCTGGACGGGCAAATTTAACTCTCATTTCCCACCAGGAAGAGGAAATAACCAAAGGCTCAGTGTGCCGTGCCGGAGCCATATTAGGGCCTGAAGCTATCATGCGGTGTTGCGGCCAGCTCACAAGAAAGCGACTTGAAGAAAGAAGTTCAGGGGCACTGTAATTCACAAACCTGCAGAGTTATAAATCACAGCTATCGTCCAAAAATATACTGAAGTAAGGCTGCCAAGAGGACTTGAAAGCGGGGCAGAATTGCAGGAAACCGATTTCAGGAGGTAGACTGGAATTGCATTTAAAGCATAGGAAAAGACGCAGAACGTCCACAATGATGCACTTGGCCAAAAAGGGCGTATGCGTTTTTTCCTGAATATATTCAGGAAAAAACGCATACGCCCTTTTTGGCCAACCAAGCAAGCTTGCAAAGGAAATCTGCACTACAATGAAGTCTCACTTCCCCCCGGTCAAAAGGGCCATCTGAAGAAAGTGTAAAATCCAGAAAGGCAGGACAGGCCATGGAGAACTGGGAGCCTTGTTATGGTGATGGGCGGGATGTAAATTGCCAACAGACACTTGGGAGAAGTGTATGGTGTTTCCTGAAACATCTAAAAAACAAAGCAACAGAGCCTAGGGCACTTCCACTTATGGTCTTATAGGTTAGGGAAATTAAAATCAAAAAGACACAGCCACCCCAAAGTTTGGGACGCGTCTATTTACAAGAACCTCGTTTACAGTACAAGTTCAACATCGCAGAAAGTGAAAAATGGATAAAGAAGTTGTGGTATATACCTACAAAGTAATATCACACAGCAATGAAATCTATGTCATCAGGCCCTTAGCAGCACAATGAGTGGATTCAGGTATGATGATTCTAACTGAAATAAGTCACACAGAAAAAGAAACATCATAAGATATCAGTAATACACGGAATGTAAACTTGGCTACACAGGAACTGGATTACAGAACAGAACAGGGTCTCTAATTTAGAAAACCAACTTATGCTTGCTTAAGGGTAAAGGTGAGTTGGGGTGCTGCATAAAACCAGAGATTGAAATGAGCACAGATAAAGTTCCTTAAGCCAAATATGGAATAGACAAGAGCTACTCCTTGCTCAACGAAATGGACTCAACACCGCATATTAAATGCCTAAGAATGTACCTGACTAGTCAGTATCTTAAAACCTATGGATTGCTATGTCTCCAAAAGAGAATCAAGCATGTGTACAGGGGCATAAATGCAGCAGTGATAGGATTGGA